>NC_091536.1:18041935-18343709 GCF_042242935.1 Bactrocera oleae | reverse complement strand
CCGAGTTTTTTCTTTGAATATATTATATTTTCCTTTGAATATTTCACAAAATCTTTGTAAAATATGTATCTTTGGAATAATAAGAAGTTTGAATAAAATATTTAATTTTTATAAAAATATTGATTTTTTTGGATCCATAAGTGGATATATCTTTTTAAAACGCTTAAAAGGTTAGCAAAAAACATTGAGTCTCTAAAATTTAGTTTTTGGTTTATTGATTTGATTTCTACCTTCAATCTCTAACATTTAATAAAATAGTCAATGGTACTTGTTTGTTCACAGATGTGACCTTTATATTATCTATGATAGAGTAACCACCGCGAATAATTATATTTCTTGATATATATTTTTTGGTTAGGTAGCTGTGAACATGTGCAGTCTGCATAGTGAAAAGTGCTCCGTAATATCTGAAAATAGTACATCAATTGTATATATAAAAGTGAAAGAATATTAAATTAATGCCTCATATAAGTTTCCTTAAAAGAAAATAATAATTCTTATAAGAAAATGTAAAGGATGTACAAAGAAAAGTTCGATTAAATTTTGATATTGAACCATAATTGAATTTCGTACAACAAAGAAAGATGTGTGCGTGTAATAATAAAAAGCATAACAAACATTAACATTGATTGTGAATCAGACATCATAAAGTGAATTAATACATTGATAATACACGAAAATAAAAAAATTACTCCGGAATTATTTGGAACATATCTTTTGTTTTTTTCCTGTATCGTGTACTTACAAAATGCCACCCAAAAAAGTAAATACAACACAACAGATACCGCCACCGTCAAAGGATATTGAAACCTCAAACAGCATTGGCGGCTAACCAGTACGACGTTGTATGTATTTCGGAATCCTGGCTTCACTCATCCATATGTGATGGTGAAGTCATTGATTCAACATATAGTATTTACCGTAAAGACCGTGTTTCTCCCATCAACGAGCAGGTACGTGGTGGTGGTGTCTTCATCGCCTGTAAACGTAGTCTCCATACAGAACAAATTGCAATAACAAACAACGATTTAGAGCAAATATTCATCCGTGTCAAGGGAGCTTCTCGCGATATGATCATCGGCTGCCTCTACATACCTCCTCAATCAACTCTTGAGATCATCGAGTGCCACATAGCTACCGTTTCATTTATAATGGACAAATACCAAAACTCTACAAAGTAGTCAATAACATCACTGATGCTCATGAGATCCTAAACAGTTTTGAACTCGCCCCAGCTAGTCTTACCCTGAGGCGAAATAGATTACTAAAAACATCGAAATCCAAGAAAAATTATATTATCCATGGTCCTCTGAATAGACTGGCTAATTTAGTAAATTCACTTAAAGGTGAAATTGATTTCTATGGAGGCTGCTTTTACCGAAAACACCAAGAGACACCTGCTCGTCTGAATTACATCTAAATCAAGTCTGAATTACATATTAACTTACAATTATTTAAATATTTTCCAGATATTACACTAATATACCCTAGGCACTTTTGTATAATACTTTAATTCTTTATTGTATCTATGTATTGCCGATTGGCGTTTAAATAAATAAATAAATATAATATTTTGACAAGAAATCTTCCACCGAAAAAGACACTTTTTGAAATATAGAAAATAAAGTATTTTTTAAACCCATTTTCTTAATGGAATATAATGATATTAGAAGTTTTTTTTATCATAATATGAAAATCATTATTAATCAATTGATTTTAATAGTGAATAGAAATGAATAGTTAATAACAAAAAGGTGGTTTCTGGGGCTAAACACACACATATAGTACTTATATATAGTTGGAAGATTGAGTACTTTATATTCTAATACAAAAACAGAAAGGCAAGGATTAATATTTTATTTATTAAAATTTGTGAACCATACAATAATATATATTTTACAGCATAAAATATTTAAATGAAAAAATCTTATTTTGACTTTCAAAAATACTAGCAAAATAAAGGCAATTTTTCGCCTTAAAAATTCCTGCTACTTAACATGCGTAGACATGTCATCACCCACAAGAAATACCAAACATCCGCCACACAACTTAATTGCAGCTTATAAATTTTATTACTAATAGCTTGAAATATAACAAATTACTAATCGATATTGTATAATATTCGGAAAAGTACGGTTATCAGTCGAATCGAAACTTCAAAATACTTAACAATAACAACCACAAGCAAATACAAAATTAGACAAAACAATAACAACCACAAAATTATTGTTTAGCAAACAGCCAAATTGAAATGATCATAATTTAAAATATACAGACATATAAATGTATATCATATATGTATGTAGATATACATACGTAATCGTATGTGCTGGTATTACCTATTAAACGATGTTTCGTTCGAGTGCACAGATAAGTTGAAGTGAAAAAAAAAATTATGCGCGCATGATGTTAAGAGGAGCAAACGGGAGGACGTACTACAATTATACACATACATATTTACGTATATATAATGTATTTGCGTGTTTGATTCGTTGAAAGATACATTAATTTCGCTCAATAATAAAAAAAATTTAATCACTTTCATTATTTGAAAATTCTAATAACATATTAACACCAATACCTTTCTGTCTTGCTGTGTGTGTGTGTGTGCTTGTCCACACCGCGCTTATCGGCTATTGCGGGCTCCGTTGATGGACAGCACCTTATTAATCGCCACTAATAGCACTTTTTATTTAAGAGATAAAGCAACCCAATGGACATTAGACCATTTTTTTTTTCTTTTTCACATTTACATTCGATCGATTTCTCTTGTTGAGTGCAAATATAATGTTTCAAGTTGTTGTACACACAATTTCATTTGTTTTTTGCTTCTGCTTTATTGTTTTGAAAAAATTTCGACAGCAGATATTATAAGTATGATATGTGATAAGGCAATAACTGCTGTTCCTGACCCGACGACTGTTAGCACTTGGTTGGGGAGCTACCAAAATGTTATGTGTGGTTGTTAGTAATGCCTCTTTTACATTCAAACACACACACACGTACACACATGCACATACAAATCCACAAATATTTAACTTCTTCGCTTTACTACGTATTACCCCTTAAAGGCTGCCACTTGAAAAGTGTTAAATCAAAGTTTGTTTATTTGCTTTTGTGTTGAACTAGGGCGAGCAATGCACCGTTGGTGGTAGTGGTGCCTTTTAGAGATGAGGAGAGTTTTTCGGGATTCGGAAATGAAAATGAAAGAACAAAACAATAATAACAACTAAAAAACTTACTTTTTGATCTGAAGAATAATAAAGCTCACAGCTTATTGCATATTTTACATTTAAATATTTAAGTTAGTACATTTTTAAAAACGTAATAGTGATGACAAGTTCCTTCCAATATGTACTTAGTGTAGCAGCTTTAACGATAATTAAATAATATAAATATAGAATCCTTACTTATATAATTATGGTGGCAACTCCTTAAAACAGTGTTTTTAGTTAAGTCATATGTATATACAATAGATTATATAATAAAAAAATATTTAATATTAATATATGTATAATTAATATTAGATATATGTATGTATACATCGGGTTCGAGCATTTGATGGTTCTACCATTCCTAGCACCCTTCCATTGTATGTATTTTCTTCAAAATGAGTACTGTTATTGTTGTTGTCGGCACTTTTATGCTTCTTAGGCGGCTGAAGTGCCACAAAAAGTGCATTTAATACGCCATCGAATGTCATTTGGCGCCAACACTTGACTTGAATCAAGCAGATAAGCAAATAAACAGCCAAACAAACATGCGGACAGACGAAGCAAAAGCAAACTAATAAATAACTGTTTGAAGTTATAAATAATTACACATACATACATATATATAAGTATGAATTTATACCAAGAACACATAATTATATATAAATATGTATACATATCACTAAAATGGATGATACCAATTGTAAAACAGTTGGCGCTTAGCTGCAACCGAATTTTGATTACATTGGAGCCGCTGTCGACAGGAGTGCAAACAAACAATGCTCATTAATCAATTATAATCGATGTAAGTTGACAATGTCTGCGACTACCGTTGTGAGCAAAAGGTATACGAGTATGTCTAGTAGCGGATTTACCAGCAGGCTGAAGTAGGCTGAAGGCTTGGGCCGCAAATGTGGAAGGACGGCAGATTTCGCTTTACAATTTTTTATTTCTGTTTACAGAATTACAAGAAAAATTATTAAACACACCAAAATTAAAAAAAAAAAATAAATAAATAAAAAAAGCAATTTAGCTAGATATTTTTCCCTAATCATCGATTCAACACTAGATATAGCGCATGTAGGCAAACTTTCGCTTGTTATTATGTATACACCTTTTGGAGTCAGGTGAAGCATGTAAAATACTTCTCAAGTCTATTATATATTGTACAATTGCTTGCAAGCAAAAGTTCGAGAGCAAGCCCTTTTCATATTTTACGAGTACGAGTCTTGTTCTTCTATATATAGTTATTTATAGATTTAAGGCATACATTACCTTAGTTTACACGTATTAGATGATTGAGATTTATGAAAAATTATATTTCTTTGCTATGAAAATAATCAAGGATTTGACAGCTCAGTTCTCAATAATACTACCATACGTGAGAAGTTAGTATTATGAGCATGATAAAGCAGAAATTATAAAGTGGGAATTTTATTGATAGAAAATGTAATGTACCTACACGATGGTGTACTAAAGTATAAAAATTTAGAGGCGGTAGGGAAAATAAGTTGATAAGCTTAATAATGTTGTAACGGGATGCACATGCTATGGAAGTTATGCTATAAAAAGGCAAAAAAATTATTTATTTTCCAATAAAGAGGTGCAGTTAACTACATTTTTTTTTTGTTTTTGTAAATCAATGCAATTGATTAATTCATTGCCACTCTCACTGCTAATCCATTGGATATGTCCTGGAATTTCTTTTATTTCTTATCTCAAACATATCCTACAGAACAAGACATCTAAAAACATTGTATGCTGAGCTGTAATTTTGCCGTTATGGGCTTTATTTTATTTCTTTTTATTTATTATTGAGGTTTACTTGTACATTTTATTTGATAATATATGTAAGTAGAGGTTAGATTTTTTGTCGAAGCTGACAGATGAGTTTTCCTTTGCTTTATGCGTCTGTTATACTATTAATATTAAATTTGAAATAAATTGCAAAAATAATGTGTAAAAAAGTTACTGGGTTAGAATTAAAAAAAATAATATTTTTTTAAATTTGCAATATTTCTGGCCTCAAAAGGTAAATAAAGTTTAGTATCCAACTATTTAAATATTCATTATATGACTCAAATTTCTTGAAATAATATTATTTTTTAACTGCTTTCCTAGAAAGAACTTCCTTACATACGTGTGGTAAGATGACTAAAGTCGTATTGAGGAAATTTACATGAAATTTTCTATGAAACCTTCTTTTCCTACATTTCCTACATTTAAAATTTTTTATTTTCCCTACTTTAGATACAAAATTATTATAATTGGAAAATGGAAAATAATTGTCTTTTCAAATTATTACGCATATTACACATACATAAATATATGTTTAAACATTACCTCAATTAAAATTATATAGCTGTTCTACTTAGGAAAAAGAGCATAACAATATTTCATTAATTCAAATAAAATAAAACAGTTTTCTGAAATAAATTGTAAATTGATAACAAAATATATTGGTTATGTAAGATAGACATAAGACAGACAGATAGATTAAAGTTCTTTTGTCTAATGGCCATTCGCTACAAATAATTTAATTATGTATACTACATTTCGTTTTCGTGAAAATAACTTTTACTTGGCGTGTGACAGTTTAATATCTACAATATAACAAATTTAAGCAAGCATTATCAAATTTCAAATAAAAAAACTCGACTTAATGCACAGCAATTCCTCATTTCATAACGGGACTAATATTACTGTCCACATTTCCCTTTATCAAATCATGTGTTCTCCATATTTTTTCGAGATACAGCTAGTGTTCAGTTGAGAAATATTATAAGAGCTTAATTTGGCATTTGTTTCTCACTATCAAATAAAAGCTGGTGACTTCTAAAATTAGGCAATCACGCGCCAATGAAGTTTCACTAAACATATTTCCATTGCGTATTGTATACAATATGAATAAATAATAAAAACGCTGCTAAGTACCGACATTAAAGATTGAATTTGTTTAGTGAACCTTTTTCGCCTACTATCTAAAACGCCCACTCATGCAGTGAAGGCTTTTCAATATCTGTATATGGATATATTATACATAAAGATATCACAGTTATCTATATTAGTTATTGATATTTGTTATCTATAATTTGTTGTTTGTGCTATATATTGCGTGATAGCGTTAAACCAAAAAACCAACTGTAAATGATAGCAATTATGGCAGTAATTGGCTTTTTATTGCTGTACCCACACAATCATTTTGATGCTTTTGCAATGGCTCTGACTGCGATAGTCCAATACTAGAGCGAGCGAAAGAGAGAAAACAACAATGTTAAGGCTTGATAAGGGTGAGCGAATATGTAATGATTTTGTTTGTGTGTGCATGTTATTAGTATTGCCTATTCATTACGGTGTTTCTTCACTCAAGCAAGTTTTGTTGCTATTTGTGAGCAACAGTATTTATGGCCGCAAAACACCAATCAAATGTCATCATGAAAAAAAAGAGCAATGTTAAATGCAGGGTGACTCGAAAGAAAAATTATGATTTTCCATTATTTATTGCCAAACTTTTAATTTACTTTACTGCATTTGCAAAATTAACTATTTAAATTTATCTTTAATTTGGAATTTAATAATAAAATTCTCTCTTATACTTTTTTTTAATAGGTTTTCCTGGTAACGCCGCCGCTGCTGCTCTCTACTGCAATGCTGTCTATCCGGGCTTTTATGTGCCCAACTTTGGTGTTAAACGTAAGGGCGGTCAAATCCGGTTCACATCCCAACAAACGAAAAGTCTTGAGAATCGCTTCGCTAGCTCAAAGTACTTGTCACCCGAAGAACGACGACACCTTGGGCTTCAACTCAAACTCTCCGATCGTCAGGTGAAGACGTGGTTTCAAAATCGACGTGCCAAATGGCGTCGCTCCAACAATACTAAACGGATACCACCTTCACATATTTTGAACCAAGCGCTGGCTGTCAGTAGTGGTGGAGCTGCATCGCACAGCAGCGATCAAATCGATAGTAGTCGTGATGTACTTTCAGAGGGAGAAGACGATGATGATATCGATGATGTTGAAGACAGCGATGAAGAGAAGGAGTAAGAAGGAGCGAAAAGCAATAAAATGTTGAATAAATTAGAGGAAGGGGGGATTGCGTTAAGTTTTTTTAAGTTTTAAATTTAAGTGTTAAAAAATGTATATTTATTTTAGGATTTAAGCGAAAAATATGTGACTAAGTTTACTTTTACATTGTGAATAAAAAATAAATAAAAAGTTGTGCATATAATTTTTAATTTTTATAGTCATTTCAAAAGCATAAGATCGCACACATCAAAAAAAAATATGCTGTCAAAATTGATTTAAGCAAATATATTTAACTACTGTAATGTCAATGTATTAACACCTTTTAACTTTTTACTGAAAAATTAAATATAATTGACACAAAAAAAATTTCAATTGTATATAATAGTTGTAAAAGCTTGTAAGTCCAAAAACGAAAGTAAAAACTAAAAATTTATTTTTAATAGCGGTATAAAAAATTTAAATATGAAAATGTATAAAAATTCCATAAAAGTTTTTGCTTAAAAACAATAGCAATATAATAACGATTTTCTTTCTTTCCAAAATATTTGAAATAGAATAATGCAATTACCAATTCGGGTTTCGTGCATGAAGGACTTTTTATATAAAATTAAAACAATATTCCTTTTGGCATTATATAAAATATAAGAATATTCATTCAAAAATAGAAAATTTACTGTTAAAGTAGCTAATTTCATCTCAGTTCATCCATCCATTCGTAATCCGTAATAAATGTTCTATCAGAGCGTCAAGAGTACTAGAAGAGCATTTAGCTTTGATCGAAGATTGGTTAGCCAACTGGCGCATAAATTTAAATGAACAAAAGTGTAAGCACTAACTCATTAAGACAAAAAATATGGCAGCTTGGCGTTCACTTAGACAGAAGGCTCACATGGAGAACACATATGTATATCCAGTAAAATAATTAGCATGAAAATAAGAGCAGCAATTTAAACTGTCGTTTAAACAAAATTTCTAAACTTAGCCTTGACAAAGCTCTGCTATACAATGCGATGATAAAGCCGATTTGGATGGAGGAAGAGGAAAAAAAAGTAAGTAGTAAAAAAGTTACTTAAGGGGATATTCTGGTCTACAAATAAAAAATCGGCCAGTTTTGAAAACTTTAAAAGCGTTTTTCTCTACGATTGTCAAGTTCTGCTGGACGGATTTACCTGAAATTGTTAGAGAATCCTCTTTATAGACTTGTCCTTGGCTGGAACTAGCTATATGCCAAAATTTAAATTTTTACTATGTTAAAAAACATCGAAACAGTCTAAATAAGTGGTATAAGAATTGTGTTTTTTTTTCGTAGAACCAGACATTGCTGCGACATTATTCTACAACTAGAATAATATTTTCTTGCTTGGTTTCAGATTGCTAGGAGGAGGGTTGAAATCGTAGGTATGATCACGTGTTAAATTTTTTCCGAACGGCACTTCATCAGCTGCTAATTTTCGAAATTTTTAATCTTTTTTATTTTTTGATTTTTTTTTTGTGTTCATGTAATATTTATAAATAACTAATACAAAAAAGGATAGTAAAAATATCAATTGTTTTTTTTACGACACTTCACAACCTGAAATTCAAGACTCTAAACCAGAATACCCGCTTAATATATTAGAATATTAATATTTGTAATATATCTCTATGTTGCTAATCTGCAACTTACCCGTAACCGGTTTATTATACCCTGAACAGGGTAAATTAAGTTTAATACGAAGTTTATAATAACCAGAAGGAAACGTTGGAGATCCTATAAGATATATACATACATATATAAATGATCAGCGTTACAAGCTGATCGATTTACACATGTCCGTCTGTATATATGCGAACTAGTCCTTCAGTTTTTGAGATATCAATCTATAATTTTGCACACGCTCATTGGAAATCACGTCCTTGTATAAAAACTTTTTCATTTGTGAAGTGTATTATAGCTTCGGTGCAACCTCTCTCAATGCCTTCTTCGTGTTTATAAGCAAGTAATGCACATTTTAATTTTTTATGCTTCTTTAAATGAAATCATTGATTCGATTTTTATTTGCTATTTAGATGTATATATATATATATATATATATATATATTTATACATATAATATACATAAGTATGTATATATTTAATATATTATATACTGTATTTAGTTTAGTAGAGAAATGCATAAATCTTTTCGAACATGTTAATTATTTAATTGTTTATATTTATACATTTGTAATTCTGTAGCTACTTTTAATTACATAAGTTATTGTTGTTGTGGGCCATTTTTATCGCTTTCATTAATCATTCATATTTAGTGTTGCCTTGGTAGATTGTTAGAGCAATACTGTGGTAGTGAAAATAGTTTACTGTAGTATACATATATGATATTTTTAATTTCAACAATTAATTATTTGGGGTTTGAATTGTGATTAAATTTTTAGGTTTTAACTGTTTATTTCTTTTTACGTAATAATAATTACGTTTTGCATTTTTTTTTGTTTAAAAAACAATAATAATTTATTTTAAATAACTTAGCATGCAACTCTGTAATGTCTCTAGAGATTGTATTGTTGAATTTAGTGTTTATTTATTATTTTATTATTTAATTATTTACTACTTAATGCAAATATTGGTTATTAAGTTGTTAATTTTATTTTCTTCATTCTTAGTTGTGTTAAGCTGTTGTTTTTAAGACGCAAAAATAAAATCAATAATAATTAAATTAAAAAACCTGCATATAACTTTCAGAAGTCTGTACATACATACACATAAATATAATATTCATTTGGAAAAAACATCAAGGCAAACTTTTTTAAATTCAATTTATTTTTATTAATTAATTTTCTTTTTTCATTAAAAATCTTTGCAAAAATAGCAAAAAGAGAAAATTATGGATAAGGTTAGATTTTACTTTAGCTAAAAGGTTAAAACGTAAATAAAGAAACGTTATTTGTTAACAATTTTTGTTATAAGCTGAGACCAGATAAAAATGCATATAAAATGAATCATCTATCTCTTTCTAGACTTTTTATTACTATTTAGAACCGCTGAATTATTTTGGATGCCGCAATTACTTCTTTTTTTTGCGGTGATGTCGAGGAAAAACAAAATAAGAAATATTGTAAGGCGTCTTCGCGTAGTCTAAAATATTATTACTTTAAGAAGTTGTAACATCAATCACAAAATTTTCGAAAAAACTTTTTCCATTTGGAATTTTTTAAGAAAGACGCTATTTGCGCATTTTGGTAGTTCGACAGCGAGACTTTTGCTAAAACGCAAAGAACTATAAACATGACGTACACATTTTCCATCCAAAATAAAAGATGATTTAATAGTTTAATAGTAATGTATTATATGCGTATGTATGTACATAAGTCCAAACTAAATATTACTATATAACGATAAACCACTTTTGTTATTGTTAACAGATAGCGAACCCAACTATTAAGATTTCATTATATTGCTGTAATTCAACGAGCTATTTTTGCGAATGCGCAAATTTTCAGACTCTGACTATAAACATACATATTATTTGTGTGTGTGTGTGCGCGTTTTCCTGGATAAATTTTACGAATCAATGCTATTTATTCACCTAATACATTGAGCTTTAAGTATTTTTCGGTTAATTTTTGATTACTCTTTTAACAATTATTAATTGAACAATTTTTTTAAAATTATTTTTTAGCTTTATTATTTCCCGTAGCTTCAGTTTAGTAGTTATATATGTATGTATATATATATATTTAATTAATTATTTTTATAAATGCTACATAAATGTATAACTAAAGTATACTGAGTAGAAAAATTAATATTAGTCACTAATTATTTGGTAAATTTTTGTTTGTTTAGGCATTTTTACAATTTGCGTTTCTAAAATAAATTCAAAGCGCTTTCTTTTTGTTACGAAATTCTATTACGTTAACGTTGTTATATGGGCTTAAATTGGTTTTAGCTAGAATTATAGTAATTTTTTATTAATTTTTTTAATTAGTTTTGGCATGCAACTACTGTTATTTAGAATTGTAACTGCTAACACACGCACGCACCGAAATTTCGTCTAATCGCACGACAAACCCAAATGCCCGTAAATGCATTGTCGCTATGCACAATTAATTAAACTCTGCTTCTTTTTTACTGCTCACATAATCTTCATATAGTATTTTAGAAAAGAAAGCGGAAGAAAGCAATTAGTAGTAGCATTAATAGTTGTTGCCCTTTTTATGGGGTTATCTAATATTATCTGGGCATGCTTCCTTATAATTCGCATATATATTTTTATGTTAGATATATTTAATATTTATATTTATTATATATTTAGGTATGTATATAAGAGTCTGTATATATATATATGTATGAGTGTATGCATAAGCATATACGAGTATTGCGGTTTGTGACCTACTTTTGAATAAATACAATGCTTTACTGTTTAATATTTGTAAGCGTTTGACAGTTTGTATACTGTATATATATATATATATATATATACGTATGTGTGTATAAGTTATTTATAATGTTTTTACACCTGTATATATATGTATGTATAACATGGATTTGATGTTTTTCTCTATTTAAATCTGCAGTGTTGCTTCCCAAATGAGTATTTCTTTTTGCATTTTTTGGTATACTTAAACACTATTTAATACATTACTATTTATAGAAAAACAAAGCAAAAACGCATTTCATAATTAATTTTGCAAATATCATAATGCAAATAAAAATGTATATTATTTTTTGGTGTTTATCTTCTGTTCTTAAGCTACAACTATCCTGCTGTGTCCTCCTTTACAAGCGATCACCTTGATTTTCATAGTTTATTTTCTCTATGGTTTTACTTATTTACATTCGGTGCACGTCGTGCGTTCAGGTTAGATTCGCCACAGGCGTTGTGTCCATATGTAGTATGAGTGTGCGCATGAAAGCCATCTCTTTGCGTGCATTCTCTAATATCACTTTCGGATCGTCTGAGGTGCAACGCAAGCAGTTCGGCGCAAAAACCATTGCCAGATTGGATGAATCCATTTTGGTGCAACTCACCACATCGGTGTGGGAGAATTGTTGCAAAAAGTGCACCAGGTAGGTCAAAACCTAGTAGCACAAATTCAAAAACATTAATGTTGACTTGATTAATCAAATTTCAATTAATATACACGTTTATATTTTCGTACTTACCAACTTATTAAGCTCCGGCAGCTTATCAACAATTTCTTTGGCTTTATCCGGATCCTCAGTATTGACGCATTCTTCGTAGAACTGATCCGGTATAAGCGGATCATACAATTCACGATACCACAGCTTCAGAAGACTAGCGGGCGCATGCGCATCCACTGTTTGTGTATAAAATTGATTTTTTTTAATAATTTGTGGGTAAAGCAAATATAATGTAATAATAGTACATAAATATCATTTAAGCCATTAGCAACAACTTACCCATGCTATTTTTATAATCAGGAACATCCCACCGATCTAAACGACTCTTCAAGCAATTCACCTCATCCACATCGGCGGAGACGCGGAAAATTCCCTCCGTTTGCTTGCCGTTCAAAAGCAAAACCTAAAATTTAATAAAAAATATGTTTTATATATGTAAAAAAAAAATCAAGAAACAGCTTGTGACTACTTACATGCTCGGACAGTGTAGTTTGTATCCACGGCAATTTGCGATTTGGGAACTTATCCTTTTGCAAGTCCATTACCTCAGCGATTGTGTTGCCAAACATGCTAACGCGTAGAATTTGATTCTAAAACAAGAAAAAATGCTAAATTTAGTTGTGTCTAAGTTATAACACCCTTCACAAATAAAAAAGTTTCGAAACAAGAAATTGATTTTGATCGTTTAGTTTGTATGACAGCTACATATATGCTATGGTGATCTGATCTGCATAATTTGTTCGGAGATTGCACCGTTATCTTGCCAAACTTCTGTCTTTTCAGTTTTCATATAAGCACTTGATTTTGATCATTCAGTTTGTATGGCAGCTACTTGCTATAGTCGTCCGATAACGGCGATGCCGACAAATAAGCAGCTTCTTGGGGAGGAAAAGACATATCTGAGATACTAGTTCTCGTACATACAAATAGATGTTCATGTCTATTATGCACTTATGCCAGCGCTTCTTCCAATTGTCGAAACACTTTCCGAACTCGGAGCCCTTTAGGTTCTCTTTATTATTGGAAATAGGAAAAGGTCACACGGAGCCATGTCTGGCGAATAAAAATACGTCTAACCTTAGCAGCTGCTACAGACAAAATAAGCAATGAATACAGCCGAAATTTTTATCGTACTTCAGGACCTATATTTATAGTCACACATTCTTCATTTAAATCTCACTCACCCGCGCCTGCTCAACTTCATCTTCTGTGGGCCTCTTGGCCTGCCGCCGACCATGACTACCGATACGATCCAAACGTCTGCAGCAAACAGTTGCATAGTGTGAGATCTGTACATGTATGGGCCATTTGCCCACTTCCGGAAATGACGTGGCGAAGGCCGGATCACGATGCCGATTCATATAACTGTAAACACATTCAATTTATTCAAAATAATATTTTATACCAAAATTTTTCTTTAAGCTTACTTCAACAAAGTTGGCTGGAATGTGGGCGATGGCGGCACAAAGGATAAACAAATCGCCATTAGCTCCCAGCCGCGTATCAGCGAATCACGTTTCGGGTTCTCTGTAGTCTGACGGCATAGCTGCACGTACAATTCATCGCGTAACCTGCGGAATTTCATTGCAAATTACTTCTTGTTAAAATACTTCTTATATACATATGTATTTATGTATGATATATGGTGCACTCACTGTTGCTGTGGCAGCGCTGCGACTATTATATCGATCGCTACCGAATTGAGACTCATGCCGACACGCGCCTTCCGATCGCCCATGTAAATTTGCACCAACTTGAAGAGTTCAATGGCAGTTTTCTTGTCCGATTTGTCGCGTGACAGCGCCAACATTGGTCGACTGATGGGTTCCGGAGTCCAGCTCAGCATATCGCGTACAGAAGACTAATGAAGAGTAATAATTAAATTATTTCCATGACTTGTCATTACTTGATTATTCTTTCTTTTGGGCCTTTTTATGCAGACACCACTTACCTTTTTACGAAAAATGCCCTTCGAATGCAAATTCAGATTGTCCGCAGCGAATTTCTCAATATCACATTCCTTCATGCACACCAGCGTGGTGCTCAGGCCGCCCAAGTTAGGTGGTGCGCGCTCGCTGGGTGGAAATATTTGCTGTATTGTCGGCTTCAGCGATGGCGGTGGCAATCGGGGCGTACGCGACATGCTTGCTGTGCCACCACCACTTTCATCTTTGGCATAATGATGCAGACGCACACTGCCACCGCCCGTACCGACAACACCGGTGCCCGCGGTATTATTGCCATCAATGGCGGTTGAACCGCTGACACCGCCCGACTGAGCGATGCGTGAGATTTGTCGATTTGGTGAGGGAAGCGTTTGTGATTGTTTTTGTTTGGCATCGGCATCAAGTTGAAGGTGCTGATGCGGTGGTAGAGGCGGTTGTGGTGGCAGGTGATGATGTGGCGCTAGTGCTGGTGTATTCGAATACAATTGATTTTGTTGTAATTGTGTTTGAGATCCAAGCTGATGATGACCAAGCGTTGGTTGCTTTTGTTGGTATTGCTGCTGATGTTGTTGTTGTGTTGGTGTAGTGTGCGTTGTATGCGCGGTGTCATAAAATGAGATTTGATATCGTTGTTTTGGTTTCTGTGCGAATTCCGATGCGCGTTCGGCACCCTGACTGCCGATACCCTCGAGAACGGCTTCCACATTGTCTGAGCTGTGAAATGAATGCGAAAAATGCATAAAAATTTATTACACTTTACGAAAGAAAAAAAAAATATATATATAAACATACATATCCTCACGTCCCGATGGATCATAAGGTGGATATTGATATGCGTAATAGGACACGCTGTCATCCATGTTGGCATAGTCATCAATCATGCCATAATTATGCTCCAAATAACCGCCATGCGTGTCTGAGCCACCATCCGAATCCTCATTATCGGGCTCGTGACCGGAGAGCGAGTGTTCCGATTGGCTATCCGAATGATAGGAATCTGAATCGATGGGATCACCGAATACATAATGTCCAGACAATTTGGCTTGCTCCATAATGTAGTTCTTCAATGGCAGCAGGTGTTGATGCATTTCCTGCATATCAGTTGGAAAACAAGAATATTAATACATACTTGTACATATGTACATGACTGTTCTTTTTTTTATAATTCTAAACCGGTTTAGTCAATACTAACCTGATCCCAATTGCTGTAAAGCGGCGATATATTGCCGTTATCATACTCCACATCACTGTTATCCGCATTAAGCAGATTGTTATGTTGTCGTGAACCACGCGAGCGACGATGCTCATGTTTATTGCCACGCGAGCTGTCATAGTAGTGCTCGTTTGAGCGACGATTCGCCTGCTTGTCCTGCAAAATACGGTTAAAACTTTTAGATACTTATAGTTCTATGATACTAACCTGAAAATATATTTTTTTAAAGTCTGAACAAGTTATCAAAGAACAAATTATTCAAATAAAATTAGTTATGCTGAAAATCGACATTAAAATTATATTAATTTTCGAAAGTGTAATTTTTTTTTTTTAGATTCACAACTATCATGCATAATTTATTATCTTCAATGCAATTCAATGTGTAGCCTAATTTTTGAGTTAAAATATGTCGTATGTTTTCATTAAATGTTCAACGTTGTTTCAAGAGCCGCCTTTAGAATAATACGAAATTCTAAAAAAGCTTTCTTCTGCAAGTGCAAAAAAGCAAAAAGCAAGCAACATCCGACTTTAAAATAAATTTCTGATAGAAAGAAGTCTTTAAAAACTTTCTGACTGAACGGCTGTACGTTAAAAGTTTTAAAAATTACCGTTAGGGTTTGAACCTAACATTTTTTCTCTAATTTATAAATTTTGTGAAAGTAACACCTCATTAATTACCATTTAAAGTAATTGAAATACTCACCACACCAGTTGAGTTGTGACGCAAAGACCCAACCGAACGATTATCCTGACTTTGGTGTTGCTGCAGTTGTGGCGTCTGCTGTTGATATGCACGCTGCTTGCTGCGCGAGTCCGTCGAACTGCGCGACGAATGTGTCAGCATACCACCAATATTATCCGATGATGGGAAATTTTTCATACCCACGGTGGTGGCCACCAGGTTATTTGGTGATGTTGAAGAGGAAGCAGCAACGACGTCACTTAAATGTGGCGAAGTCGGCTTATTCAAGGACATACGTTCCATATTCAAAAGTTCCAAGCTGCATGAAGAATCCTGCTTGTGATGTTTGTTATGCAAAGGAGCAGTTGGTGAGTGACCAGGTGAATGTAATGCGGAGTTATTGGCAAAAGCGCTGCCGAGCGCATTGTTAGCGGTTTTCGAGGACTTTGATTTGATCTATAGGCAGTCAAGAATATTATGATTTAAAAAATAATATTTACTAATAATTACATTGTTGCCACGCACCTGCGGACTAATGGGGCTTTGCGGACTGGAGTCACTCGAGTGCTTTTTATTGCTGCTGCTGCCGCTGGTGCCACCGCCAGTGCCATCGCCACTTGTTGTCTTGGACGCGGCAGCGTGCCGTCGACGCGAGAGTGGTGTATTTTCCACAGACTTGAAATATTTTTCGTGCATAGAGTCATCGCTAGCCGCGCCACCATTTGCCTCGCCGCTTGACTTGCGATACGACTTGCTGTGATGCCCTGCGGCTGTGGGATTTATGGCGGTTGACATGAAACTACCCGAACGCGCCAGCGACACTTTATATTCACGTTCACGCTCTGCAACAGGGAAAAACGCTTCAAATATACATACACACATATATACTATACACCTTAACAGGGAATTGTGCACTTACCGCCTGCATATTCTGCGGCACCGTGATGTCTTCCACCCGAACCGCTGCCTCCCGCCCCGCTAATACGTTGGGCGCGTGGTGCCTGTTGTTGTTGTTGTTGCGGTTGGGAGTGCCTTTGATGTGCATAGGCCAGCGGTGGATACTGAGCACTCGTACCTGTGCCCAAAGCACTGCCACCGTCGGGCGAGATTTTCTTCTTTGGTTGTGGTGTGTGCGCCGAGTGCGTGGGCGAAGCCACATCCGACGACTTAGACGAGCAATAGCCCGGCAAATGATGTCCCGGCAAGAGTTGTTGTTGCTGCGGTGAATGCGTTTGCGTTGGTGTCTGTTGAAGATGACGATCGAAATATTTATCGCCTACCGCGCCACCACCAACACCACTGCCACCATTGCCGCCATACGAGGAGGCGTGCGGCAAATTGTGCGAACTATTGCTCTCTTGCAACAAATCAAAGCTGCAATGTGGATTTTTGTTTTTGTTTCGAGCATATTGCAAGGTTGGTTATTTGCCATGTGGGCGTCGTTGGACGGTGGATGTCGGTTAAAAGTTTGCATTTTCGTTATATACGCAAGTTGGCGCGGAAAAGCCATATGAAATGAGAAGCGAAACACACAGCGTGTTGTGAATATGTTGCTGTGCATAGGCCGGAATGGTGGAATAACGCTAAAAAGCAACAACACTCACCTGCCCTCCTTGCGTGTGCGTTGTTTCTGTAGTGAACCCAAGCGCAAGCTTTCGCCAGCGCCAGCATCGTTAAAACGCCGATAGCCATGTATGCTGGACAAACTGGAATCGCTAGACTTGCCCGACTCTTTGTAATGATTTGTTGAATCTGTATATGCATATGTATGAGTGTGTGGAAATACATAGAGTGCATGAGTAATTTAAGTAGTTAGATAAGATGTGATTTCTTATGAGCGAAAATTAGTGCATGATGTGAAGTATTCTAAGAAACAGGAAAAGCCGTTAACTTCAGCTGCAGCGAAGCTATAATACCCTGCACAGGTGCATTTTTTATAACATAAAAGGGTATAAAAATCTATCAGTTTGAATGGCAGCTATATGCTATATTCCGCCGATCTCAACAATTTGTTCGGTGGTTGTAGCGCTGCCTTGGATAATAATATATGCCGAATTTCGTGAAGATAATTTATTAAATAAAAAAGTTTTCCATATAAGGACTTGAGTCTGATCGATCAGTTTGTATGGCAGCTATATTCTATAGTGGTCCGATATCGGTGGTTCCGACAAATGCGCCGCTTCTTGAGGAGAAAAGCACGTGTGCAAAACTTCAGAACGATATCTCAATAACTAAGGGACTAGATTCATGAATATACAGACGGACATGACTAAATTGACTCAACTCGTCACGCTATTCATTTATATACATATATACTTTATAGGGTAACCGATGATTCCTTTTGGGTGTTCCAAGCTTCGTCACAAATTTAATATACCCTGTTCAGGGTGTAATGAGATTTCATCATAGCAGCTAAAAATTATAGATATGGGTTTATCGTGGCAAATATCTTATTTATATATATGGTATTATTTTGATATATAATATTTATAGCGATACCGTAGAAAATCGGAACAGAGATATCTTCTAGTTTTGAAATCAGCATTGTGTATTTTTCCAAAAAAAAATCTAGAAAATATTTTTTACCAAAGAAGTTATATAAATAAACAAAACTGATTTAGCTGGGCTCAGGGCGAATGTAATAAGTATTTTGTATGCACTAAATTCGAAAATCGTTTTATCAACCGCCTAAACTATGTCATTTGACCACCACGAAGCTGCGATAGGAAAACGTTAGACTTTTTATAGGGTGTTATAAGGAACCGGAGTTCGATATTTTCAGTCGTTTAAACTTTAGATTTTAAAGCAACAATCGAAGATACCAAATTAATGAAATTGTGATCCGTAAATAATAGGAACGTTTCTTCATTGGTATTAACTGCAAATACATAACAATCGGTTGCCTTTAAAAAAAAAAAAAGTACCTAATGGACCAACCTATATGCAACACTGCCCATTGTTTGTCAGAAGTAATTTATATACTTAACTTAATATACTTGTTTTTAGAAAAAGATAAGCCCATGAATATTGTCGAAAATTAAAAACAAATTAAATTTTCATTACAGGAAAGTCAGCAGTATCGACATGGAAAGTTCAGGTCTCTCACGAAAGAACGTCTAGGCAGAAATCAGTGATGAGATCGATTGAGTTTTTTTGGATGATAGAAGATGGGTTAAAATTTAAGCCAAGCCTGAAGTGAGCATTTACCACTTATTATCTTTAAGAATAACATATTGCATTTTGTTCTAGCTTTTACGGGATTATTACGAAGCAATGCATCCAGCTATTCCAGCTATCTTACACCTTAAACTAAAGTTTATGATACAAAAGCGAAAGCATAATTGCGATTTTAGCAATTTAGATTAGTTTAGAGAATGAAATATTGACAAAGACGTGACTGCTACATTTTTATGCTTTTACAAGAAGCATTTTTGGACAAGAAAAATATAATTCTTTGTTTTAAGGAGTCTATGACTATACACAAATGTATAAAGGAATAATTACTGACTGCCATTATATATATATTATACCTATAATGGAATTTGAAATCTTACACGCTTCCGAAGATAATACGGGAACATTTCTTTGAAAATTTTTTTAAATCTTAATTATATATACAAACATATTGGTATTTAAATTTAATGAAATTTTTGATTTCCTAAGAAATGCTACAATATATATGTGTATTAGGGTAGTCAAAAAAAAAACTTTTTTTTCGCTTGGTACTCTGAAAAATTGATGGATAGACACCTCTTGTAAAGGCTCTCCAAGTATGAGCTCTTAATTTTAACTGTAAGGTCCTTCGACTAACGATTTTCAATTTTTTTCTTATTATCAAATATTTTTTATTATCTCTTTTTTTATTTTTTTTTTAGTTTTCCTTTGATAGGCATTGATGTTTGACGATGAATATCTCGTAAATTTTTAACTTAATCGAAAAATTATATAGAACGGGTTTTATAGAGCAGAAAATTTCCTATGAGTATATGAGCTTTGCAATTTAAAATGATATTTTTTCATTGAGTTAAAAATAGTAAAAATTCAACCATTAATATCTTTTAATCGGTTAGGTTTACGAAAAATCGGTAGCATTCAATTTCCTATGAAACGAAATACACATGTTTTCAAGTGGTTGGAAGAGGGATATGAATTTTTCTTTCTGATGAAAAAATTAAAAACCGTTAGTCGTAGGAACTGTCAGTTACAATTAAGAGCTCATACTTGGAGAGCCTTTCTAAGAGGTGTGCGTCAACTAATTTTTCAGAGTACGATGTAAAAAAAACATTATTTTTTTTTACCCACCCTAGTATGTTCGTGTGGACATACATATGCACATATGTACAAGTACATACATACACACATATTTGAAAGTATTTCTTACTCTGAAGGTCTATCAGTCGAATCAGATGGGCGGACAAGAAAGATGAGTCGTCTTGCAACTATTCCCACTTTATATTAAATACGCATATACATACTTATATGTATATATACTCCTCTGTACTTCTGCAGATGAATGCGTACATATGTATGTGTCTATATTGTAGGTAAGCATGCACAAGTATCTATCCCGGCAGCGTTAATCTTTGACGAATGCGCATTCTACTGGTACCCGGTTATGGCAATAACAACAATAAATATGCATAAGTATTGTATAATTAAAAATACTACAAATAGACCAAGACCAAGACCAAGCCCAAGAGCTAGAGCAACGAAGTGACACACTGTCTCAGCACCGATGGCAGGAAAAGTGTCAACGGCATTCAAAAATCTATAAATGAGCACATGTATGTATGTGAATACATATATGGGTGCATGTGTGCATGTTCATTAATGGCTTAATGTCTTGTATGACTATACGAAGGCACGCCGGCTCTAACAGCTGGCTATGGATAGCGTTATACAAAAAAGTACTTCAACCAATTTACCGGGAAGCCGCAGTGAGAAAGTAAGCGGAATGCACATATGTTTGTATGTATATATGTATGTCTATGGATATGCATATATGTGGATGAGTGAGCGCATGGATAAATTTGGATTGCTTTGGATTCTTGTACAACCACTGCGTTACATACATAAATATGTTTGTTTGCGTGTGTATTGGAGGGCAAAAGTAGATATTTTTATTTATGAAGTAAATGGCTTACCTTGTGAGCGTCTCGAAGAGAATGGCTGCATATCCGTGAACGATGATGAATCACCCGTTCCAACGCTGTGCGTATGTATGTATGTAGAACGAATCGGCATTTTCAATGATAAAAACATTGCAGATACATTTAAGTACATGCAAATGTGGTGAAGTGATCATTTGAGCGCGACAAAAAAGGAATCGCACAATTTGAACGACGTTGCGGATGGCAATGAACGCCAGCAAGTGCGTGCCCAGTGAATTATGCGACATATATGAATTATGAAAGTAAGAAAAAAAGAAATATATACAATTGAATTTACATTTCACAGACACTGAATTATTCATTTATTTGCATATACAGAGCTGTACATACACACATACATATGTACATACAAGTATATGTATGCAAATATGTTTGACTGTTACACTTAAATAAGGGAAAATCAAAAAGCATTCAGGCTTGAAATAAACGCACTAAGTATTACTCACCGAAAACTGTGACGCCCACGTGGACTAGAAATGAACTCGGCGGAGAGTTTTTCCTCCGAACTGGCGTGTAGAGGCAAAGCGTTGACGTTACGGCCCTCCATGCCAGCGGTGCTGCGCTTGCCCGCACTGCCGACACTCCCACCGGTATTCGTGTTATTCTTGACAGTTAATCCTGCCGCTTCACGCGCTGCACTCCGCTGGGCGCGCAGCTTGCCGACCGCTGCCAAAGGTGATTGTGCCGCCGACGTCGACTGCGACCCACCTCCTGTCGTATGCTGTGTCTGTGTGCTGCTCTCCTTGCGATCACTCGGATCCGTATTCTGTTTGAGCGTTTGCAATTTCGCCAGCGGTATGATATCACACTTGCTTGGCCGATGCCAGACGGTTTTCTGTGTCGCTGCATTGTAGTAGTAAAAGCGTTGCGTATTCGTATCGAACAATTCCCACCACTGTGATGAGTCGGTGCGCTTAATTGGTACATCCTGCGGCGCAACAAAAACAACAACAACAACAAACAAATGATATCAAATTAGAAATGTGTACAAATGCCGCAATAAACAGAAATTATGCAACAACAATAGCTAAACCATACTTGTGCATGTGCGTGTGTGTGTGTGGCTGTAGTGACTATAATAAAATATTAAATTGCAAAGTAAATTATTATGTGAGCCGGTCGTGCCGCTTTAAATTAAGTTGAGCCACGTGGTTGGTCGGTCAAGTGGCGGTCAGCGATTGTGTTCAATTGTGTGTGTGGGCGTGTGCGCGTTAGCGAGATGGGCAAGCAACACACAATGGGTTGTGTCAAATTCAAGTGGCAGCATACCACGGCATATTTACATACATACATACTCACGTAACCATTTAGATATGTAGACAAATCAAATAGAGAATTAGGTAAAAAAAAAAGCTGTTAATTTAGTTAAAAATTGCAGGAGGGTTGATTGCAAAAGTTTTTAAGGCACACCATACGTTATGCATATAGCTAGTTTCGTTGCCCAGTGAGAAGATTCGATAGCTCATGGATTTGTGTCCAAACATAGTAAAATTTTAAATTATAGAAAAGTTGTAAAAACAGTTGTTATAAGCTGACATATTTATTATGCTCTAAATGTTTCATCTCAATGAAAATCAAGTTTTCCGCTACTTTAAGCCTCACTATAACTTGAATATCAGTATTTTTGTTCAACTTTTCCTTGTTACTCTCTTTCCAGAATATCTTCTAGTTTAACGAGAATTTTTTTATTTTTAGGTATCATTGACGGAGAAGACCAGAATCACTGCAGCAGTGGAGCACGTAGTTTTAGCGCCGCTGAAAATCGCGATAACTCAACAAATGTATTTTTTAATATTTTATTTTTTTAGTTTTTATTATTTTTTTTTTTTTATTTAAAAACTTTCACTGTGTATTCTTGAAGCATGTATAAATATACCACGAAATTTACAAAAAAATTGAGGTTGTTAGGCTGTCACAGTAGGTGTGGCTCTTTAACCCTACTTTCTATTGAGCTGATTTTATATGAATCAAAAACTTTTTATTTTGGTTTAAAACGATGTATCTTATATAACGATACGTAACGATTTATTTTAAGTGCATATCTGAATTTCATAATTTGAACTTAAATTCATCTCGACTTTTATCCCTAATTAAGTTAAAATCCGTTATTGATATATGGTAAACATGTAATACAATCACGAAACGACAGGAAATGAATTTTTTCCTTTCGAAATTCTGTAAAAAAAATTTACACATATAAAGAAAACGATATAGCAAATGCGTAGTTTTTGGATCACATGTTATTGGCAAATTCAGAAAAATAAATAAAATTTTTATTTAAATATTTATGCTGAAAATTATTAATTTGATATGAATGTTTAAAGTAAGATAAATCTGACCCAAGGTCCCTCGAATTGAGTTTAGTTTCTTTAACAAAGTAGATAAAGCCTATTTTGTAGCCGATGCACCAAACAAATACATTTTTACGTTATTGCTGAAATCGGTTGCACATAAAATGACCCATCTAAATATCTAAATTAAAATGCTGTCGCTGTCAAATGTAATATGAGCCGCTCCACGGTGCCCTTCAGCAGTGCATTCACACACATGGAAGTGCAACGCGCTCGCTCCCAAAGCTTATTCATTCATTCATGCGCAATCAGCAGCGTTGAACACCCACAAAGTTGATCGACATATACATACATACATATTTATACATATAAACATACATAGTATATACGTATGTTTGTATGTAAATAGAAAACTGAAACAAAATTTATGTGGCGCATTGGAAACAGCTGGAATGTGGCGAGCTATGGCAGCTGGCATTTTGTTGCTGTTATTTTTGTACATTGTTTTTGCTTTCATTAACATCAGATGTGTTTGTAAAGTTTTTTATTGCATGGCACACATCAGATGCTTACTTTCATGTGTTTGCATTTACATATGTACAAGTACATGTATCTATATGTAAGTGTGTGTGTGTATGAAATAGTTGCGACTTGAAATTGGGCCGATTTTAATGCAGCTCAACACACACACCGACAACTGCAACCCACACAACACATACAAGCAACGATTTTTTTTTATCGCTACACGTCGTTGTTGTTGTTGCTATCACAAATGCCATCATTATTAAAATGTTTGTTGTGTTACGTTGTCAACTGGTTGTTTTTGTTGCGGACCGCCTAGCATGACCTTGAACTCTTGCTAGCTCAATGACGTTGCCGATGAGGCCCAGCACGAGCGTCAACAAGATGCCAACAACAAAATGTTGCACACCACAGTTAGCAAATGTGACAGCCTACGCAATGCAACAAGAACAACGACAAGATTGAAACACATTGCAATCAGAAACAAGGATAAAAGTCACGTGGCCCTCGCAAATCCGAATCTAAACAATGCCGAAATGCCAACATTTGTGCAAAGATAAAAGCAGAAATGTAAAAAAAAAAAACAAAGAAATAAAAAAAATAAATCTGCTTCACACTGCTATTTCCATTATGCTTCTAGTTGCACGCTGAGGCCACTTGGCTTTCTTTTTTGCCTTTGCTGCTGCACTCGAGCAGCCTTCAAGCGCATCCCTTCGCCTCCAACCACTCACAGCGCTCACCACAATCCTTTCAACCTTTCAATCAAGCTTGCTATGTGTGCCCGACGCTTGTCCTTCGGCGCTCTAAGCGCTATGCAGCGGAAGTCAGCAAGCTGCAAAGAAACGCCGCTTGTGATGCTGCAACATTTATGTAAGTATTCCAGCATGTAGAGGGTCTTACAACAAGAGCACGTATGTAAATGTTCAAATGGTGTAAAAGATGGTTTGTGTGTGTGGCATTAACGATACTATTTTTCTTTTAAGAGGAAGTGTTTTCTCAGCGTTGCAGCTTTATAAAGCCCATTTACAAGATCTCTGTCTTTTGCATACAGAAAAAAGGAGTAAACGAAGGCCAGAACCGCCTGGAATCATATGCCATCTATATGCAATATTTTTCGATTTGAGTATTAAGAGTGACTTTCGACCAAATTTGAGTCCATCGTTAAAGAGCTACGAAGAACTTGTCACTGATTCTCCGTTTCCATCACAGTCGGATCTACGTAAATGGAACGGTTCCGAATATTTATAAATGAAAAAAAAAATTTTCCCAACAGCAACAATATAACTGATTTCCAATCAAATCCTCTTGAAACACCCATTAAGCACATACGTAAGAGTTCATGAGAAATAAACGAACAGTATATGCTTAGCAGGAGAATATACATACATATAAAGAGCGTGTGTAAGCGTTTTAAGTGGCGCAGAGTCCTTCATTACCAAATATTGCGAGTGGCATAAAGCAAAACTGAAAACACACACACAGACACACCAAGTTATAAAAACATGAACGCACTGTTTAGCATAAAATCCTTTTTGTAATAAAAGAAATGCTGATGCACGTGATGATTCTTCACACACCATAAACACTTGCGCGCTTTTGAGGGCAAACGTTTTGAAAGCGCTACAGCTGGCTGGCGGCCGTCCCGCGAAACTAGCTCATATGTACACGTACACGCCTACGCGTATGACAGCGTGTGGGCGTGCGAGTGCTGTATTGAAATTCCTTTCCCGTCCATTACCGCTATCGAGTGTTTTATAGCATGACCTTGAGGTTTTATATAAAGCATTGCCTAATTTAAGTGGAGAAAAATTTTGATAAATAAAAAAAAGTTAAGTGGACCAGGCTCTGGGGGAAATAATGAAGGCCATATTACTTTTGAGCTTTTGAACCCAATGTATTTAAGGCTCTTCTAATCTTCATCACAAAAAATGCTTGCGGACTACCAAAGTTTTTTAATGTAGCATTTATGGTTCCAACAAAAAATATATAATATGTATGTATAATGTATAGCATTGTAAACATGCTTAAAAAGTAGGATTATCAAACTGCAACTGTCACAAAATATTTTTAGTCGTTATGTGAGTTGACCCTTTTGT
This sequence comes from Bactrocera oleae, assembly GCF_042242935.1. NCBI lineage: Eukaryota > Metazoa > Arthropoda > Insecta > Diptera > Tephritidae > Bactrocera > Bactrocera oleae. Next base: position 18,317,426 of record NC_091536.1, on the reverse strand, counting down.
GGCAGACATTTAAATAACGTTATGTTCTATGAAAAGTGGAATTAAACGATTTCCTTAGAAAAATAAATATTGAAATGGTTTCCAAGTTTGTATTTCTAAATTTTTCGATATCAAAAACACAGTAATTTAAGTGGCAACGAGTTCTCGTCTCCGATACCTTTAGTGAGTACTGACATCGAGTGCGTAATGATATCGGAAAATCAATACAAAACAGCGACTTTTTTTATGGCTTAAACAATTTTTTTTACAAATTGAAAAGAAGAATTTTTCATTAATTGGGAAAATTTTTGCGCAATCAAGGTTAGAGAAATGTTTATACAATTAATAGTTTTTATTAAATTTGCCGAAGGAAATGTCGGAGACCCTATAAAGTATATATATGCATATAAATAATCAGCGTGACGTCTAGTCTGTCAGTTTTTGAAATATCGATCTGAAAATTTTTCACACGTCCTTTTATCCCAAAGAAGCTGCTCATTTGTCGCAACCATTGATATGGATCCACTAAAGCATATAACGATCAAAAACCAGTCCAATCTCCAAATAAATTGTTCAGTTTGGACCACTATAGAATATAGCTGCCATTGAAATTAATTCAACAAAAAAAAAAAACAGTTCTGATTAAAATACCTTTTTTTCTCTATTTAGTATCCTTGACGTTTGATTTTTATCAAACAAATGACCGGTTTTATTTTCCGTTTCAGTTATACATACAGCTGTGTTCATAAAAATAGCAGTGAGTAATGAAAACATGGAATTAGTTGAAAAAAAACATTGTTGAACTCCAAAAAACTATTTTATTTTGTTTGCTTGGGTTAGTACTTAGTCGTTTACCCATTATTTTTTATTACGGCCTGGCATCTGCAAGGCATAAAATCCACCAGGTCCTGGCAGCGCTTGACAGGGATCCGCTCCCATGATTTTTGAACAACCTCCCAAAGCTGTGATCGAGATGTTTGATTTGCATTTGCAACATATCGTTTAACATCTCCCCATAGGTTTTCAATTGGATTTAAATCCGGAGACTGCGCAGGCCATGACATAAGATCGATCCGCTTTGATGCCATCTAGCTTTTGACCAGTTTGCATGTATGTTTGGGGTCGTTATCTTGTTGAAACGTCCATTTTACTGGCATTTCCCAATTGACATAAGGAAAAATAACATTTTCTAATATGTTAACATATACAGATCGATCCATGATCCCATCAATCGTGAATATAGGGCCCACACCACTGTAAGAAAAACATGCCCATACCATAATACTCAATCCGCCGTGTTTAACTCTCTTCAAAGTGTACCTAGGATCGTACTCTGTGTTAGGTGGACGTCTGACTTATTGTCTGGATCCCTTTCCATCAAATAACACAATTTTACTTTCGTCACTCCATAAAATATTTCGCCACTTTGTAATCGGCCAATTAAGGTGACTTTTGGCGAACTCCAAACGTGCTTTGACATGTCTGGTGGCTAACAGTGGAACTTTTCGTGGATGGCACGCTTTGAGATTTTGTTCTTTAAGACGTCGCCGAATAGTAACGCCACTAACATTCAAGCTTAAGTCATTTTTTATCTTGCTGGACGATGCAAAAGGCTGCGCCCTGCTATATCGCACAATAGATCGGTCCTCATGAGGTGTGGTTTTACGTTGGATACCACGATTTTCGGGCATTTCTTTAAAGTTTAAAGCATTATGAATCATTTTAGCTGAACATCCACATATTTCTTGGATGTCTTTATATGTTTTTCTCAGGTTTCTTAGTTGCACTATAATATTTCTTTTTTCAGGAGTACAATGTTTGCCCCTGCCCACTAAGTTAAAAAATATAAATTTATTTTAGTGTTTTCTAATGGTAATAATAGTCACTAACACAAAACCACTTACTTTTTATCAATTAAACGTCTTAACAAAATTTTTTTGGCTTATCAAGATACGCACTGCTATTTTAATGAACAGCCAAAGACTAGTGCTTCTAGCAAAAAGAGTTGTTCATTTGCTTAAATCTCGCAAATCTAACGGGATTTTTTCGTTTCTTCCTTATACACATTCCATTCTACGGCAACAATGCGTAGACGTTGGAATAATCGTAACGGAACTTGAAAAAAAAAACATTACTTGATTGCATTTCTCGCACTGCTATTTTTGTGAACACAGCTGTACATACCATATAGTTGCTATAAGAAATACATCTGTGCAGGGCACCAAAGCTATGCAGCCGCAGTTAACGTTTTTTCTTGTTTACTATAATTAAGTAGTATAGTAGATTAAATATTTTTTTAAACAAAACCATTATAAAAAAAATCATAATAAATTTCTAATAATAAATGAAAAAATATTTTCAAAAACGTATATATTAATAATCTCTGAAAAGCTTAAAATAAATATTTGTTTAATTGTATTAGGCCTAAATATATTTGAAGTATCATCAAACATTCGTATGCTTGCAATATTTATAATTGTGCGATTGTAGCTACTAAATGAGGGAAATTGTTGTATTTATTTTGTAGCGAACCTTGAAATCATCGCAGCAATTAGAAAAGCAAAAGTAAGCGAGATTTTGAATTGTACGATTAGGCCTTGTACCCTCTAGCTAAAGGCGTGCGCTACGCCTAGTTTAAGTAGAAATAACGGTAATAATATTTGCACATTGTTAATCACATGCAAAGATAGTGTGTGCGATAATTAAATATTAATAAAATTAAATAAACGTAATGAGCGGCGCAACTATTGGGCAATGACGTGGCGCGCGTGTTTAACTTTCGCTTTCAAATAATTTAATTATGATTAGCTATAATTTCGAACTATTTAACTTTATTTGCCATAATGAATACACTTGTGTAAGCGTGTATATTTGTAATGCATATGTTTGTATGTAAATGCGTGCTTGCATGTACTTTGTGCTCACTTGCTGCATTGCACCACCATAATTAGCGCAGAATTGCAAGCTTTTACTTTATTTTAATGATTTATATGCGCTGATGTTAATCCACGAGCATTTTATGGATGCCACACTAGCATATACACATACATACACGTGCATACAGACGTCCAAACAAGAGCTTACGCTTGTGTTTGAGTATCGAATTGCGCGTATTTATAGCATAAATATACATACACTCACATATACGTACATATGGATGTACACATTTTTTATAGTGAATGCTTGATCTGAAGCATTTTAATTAGCTCAATGTGTGTGTGTGTTGAAGCAGGCAAATCAACTCACTTATTGCTCGCGCTACTTCATTTTTGTGCAATTTTTGTTTAAATTTCTATTTCTATTTTTATTTTATCATTTATTTCCTTTTCTATTTATTGTATTTGACTCAATAGTGCTGCGGTTGCGGCTGGATGGTTGGCTGAGCATTGACTAACGGCTTGGCTGGGTTGTATTTGATGATTGACTGACTGGGCTGGTGTTGAATTAATTGAATTCTATCATCGCCTTCGCCATTGCTAGGGCAATCACCACTGACTGCCGCAATTTCTGTCGCTGCCTATAGCTAACAAATACAACAACAAACGTCGCTTTGTTGCAATAAACTATGCGGTTTTAGCGGTGGCAATGTGGTGGCATTGCGTTGGCTACTGCTACACGATAGTGTGGCATGCAATACAAGGCTGGGCCACATCGGTCGGACACACATTGGGTTGGGCAGACGGCCAGTCAGGCACATGCCTCAAATTTTATTGCTGTGCGCTACAAATTTACTTGAATAAATATACATATATACATATGTACGTATGTATATACATACATGCGAAACTAACAGGCAGTGTGGCCCAGTGGTAAAGATTAGTTTGTTAGGAAGAAACTATAGGCAAATAGAGCTTTTGTGAAGAATTTCGCACATCCAGAAGTGCCTAATATAACACACATATGAATGATTCTGTGCTGTAGTTGGCTACAAACACCTGCTGCAATTACAAAAATACCATGTCAAGAAATTTTGGGGTTAGGCCGAAGAAAAATCTTCTTCACATCCAAAGAACGATTTATTCATTTTGAGCATATTAAATCACTTAGTTTATAAAATTGTTATTGTTGTTTATCCGAGATCTTTTTGTCGAAAATTTATGGTCAAATGATATTAATTTTAGGTTGTTGCTGTTGGTCGATTTAACTTACACTATAGATGACCACTTTAGAAAAATATTTTTAAAACAATATTTCCAGAAATCTGAAACGAGTAAGATTTTTTATTGCTCTCGATTCAGCGTTTTGTTCGATTTTTCGTTCTCGTCTTCAAATGTGTGATGGGCCACCTGTGGACAATTTCGACCGAGCAAGTGTTATTATTTAATAATGATTCATTGGACGTTTTATGAATAAAAAGATCAATCTGAACCGTATGTCAGAGATTTAGTTGATCGCAATATGTATAAGAAAATGTTTCTGGAAAACTTTTATGTATGTATATCTCTGAAGACAATATTTATTTTACTCATTAGTTTTCATATTTAAAATTAAAAAATCAAGCTACTTAAGGAAAACAATGTGAAACTACAGGAAGAGTTTTAGCTTTTTTCTCTTATAACGGGTGATCCAAGTAGAGGTACTTTTTTCAATAGCCTTTTTTTGACAGATCACGTGTAAGTCGTGTCAAGCTGTCATGTTATTTGTGTTCAGTATTGTTTGGCATTTCATCATGGAAAGATCTACGCCTGAACAACGTTTACAAATCGTTCAACTTTATTACGAAAATTAACGTTCTTTAAAGAAATTCGCGCGCTTCGCTCAACTTAAGGTCAAAATAATCGGGTTACTGATCGTACTATTCGCAACACCATCACCCATCTTGAGACCCAGCATTCATTATTGACTAATATTCGACCGAATAGACCACGTCCAGCACGCAGTGAAGAAGATTTAGCGGCCATAGCTGTATGGAACGACTTGGCGCATTTTACGTCGAGATCTTAAAGTGAAAGCGTGCAAAATACAGCTTGTGCAGAAACTGAAGTCGCTCGACCTTCTCAAGCGACATCGAATTGCCCTATGTGCTCTTAAATAGTTTCAAGAAAATCCGACGCTTTCAAGCCAAATTGTGCTCAGCGATGAGGCCCATTTCTGGCTCAATAGGTATGTAAACAAGCAAAATTGAAGCTCGTTTTCTCGCAACATTTGGTTTCAACAAGACGGCGCCACTTCTCACACATCGCATCAATTAATGGATGTATTGAGCGCACACTTCGGTGAGCAGATAATTGCACGTTTTTGGCCGATCGATTGGCCACCAAGATCGTGTGATATCATGCCGTTAGACCTTTTCCTGTGGGGATATGTAAAGTCTAAAGTTTATACGGACAATCCCGCTTCGATTCAGTCCTTGGAGCAAAACATCAAGCGTGTCATCGAAAATTGTGCTCAACGGATAGACCATCTGAGACGTAAACGTGGCCTACATTGACAAAGAACGTTCTTTCGAATGATAATAACCATTCCCCATTAAGTTTGAATCTGTGTTTTTTTATTTTATGTAGGGAACCTCGAAATGGATCACCCATGGATATCATTTACCAATGAGATAATTATACCTAATTTGTATAAATTCAATATAATTAATCAATAAGTTAGTTGTTTTTGATATTTGCTTTGCGAGATTTAGGTTTTTAAAATACGTTCGTCCTAATATATGTATGTATATACATTATCATGCAAGAGAATGAATGTGTCAAGTCATATTCTTTACAAATACCTTCTTCTTTAAAAAGTTATGCAATTATATGGAATGTAAGATATATTCATATACATATGTGCATATATTTTCTGGAGTGTTCAGAAAAATTCAACTTTCCATTTCCTAAATCACAACCGTAAGTCCATTTCAATAAAACGATCGATCTCACGCCTTTTTCGCTGTTTTTAGTGGCCATTCCCTTAAATCGCCTAATACTTCGCCAATGCTGACCCTATAGGGCATGCAGGTGTTACCATTTATATTAAATAGCGTTAATATATACATACATATGTACATATATGTGCACACGCATGCCTATTAATATAACACTTTCATGTACATATGGGAAATTACTCATTCATTGTTCGTGTGCCTATTTTCGCTCACCACTTTTTTTTTACTTTTAATTATAAATGTTGTACTTTTTCTCCTTAAATTTTTTGTTTTACAATAATTTACTTATACATCTGCTTCTTGCTTGTAGTCAATTTATTATAAAGCTTTTAGCTTTATGTTTTTGTGAAATTTTTCGTAATTTCTTGAATATTTTCACATTCTCCCGCTGTTCTGCGCTGGGATGTGCCAAACTATCAATATGTCTTCATTATTGCAAGCGCTAGGCTTGTTGTTGGCTGCCGCCGATGACCTAATTTTGTTTTGAGCTTTTTATTTTTGTTTTCATTTTCATTTTGAATGTGTTGTAGTTTATGCTTTTCGGGGTCTCCTAAGTTTATATATATAATATGTATATATATGTAAGTAAGTGTGGAGCGTGCAGTTTTATTTGTTTGTTGCACATTTTCCACACATTCATTTCGTCTTCATTTTTTTGCTTGTTGTTGTTATTTTTTTAAATACAATCTTTCTTTATCAAATGTTCTGCTGCGCTGTCGGTCGGTCGAAGCAGCGTGGCTGCGATTGTTTTGCTTCTTCAAATTATTATTTTTTGTATTTTTTTTTCATATTACATTGTGCGATTATTTCAAACTACTGTTACACAACAATAGCAACAACAATGTAACTTTGGTTTTTTATTTCTAATTCATTACGATTTTGTAATGAGAGAAATCATTTTAATCGCGTTTCAATGGCAACGCTCATGTCTGGTTTTGTAATAATCGAAAAACTTATTGGAAAATTATGAAATACATATGTATGTATGTATACAAATTGTATGCTAATATAAATTAAAAAATTATAATAATGAAAAAAGTGGTTATATACAAATATCAGGAGTAATTTGCCAATTTTAGGAATCAATGTAAACCATATAGATATGTACGCCTGTAGGTTTGTATATACGTGGGTATGTATGTAGGTATATATTTACATATCTACATACGTATTTATGTAATCGCATATTATTGCAATCCATTCCGTTTCTATTTGAACTTTCACTGATCACTCCAGTTGCTTGGAGTTGAAGAGAGCAACATATCCGACTCCAGTTAAACCGACACTTATGTGTGTATATACATACATACGTTTCTGTGCTTGTGCAAGAAATTGTGCGCGCATATTTACTATGTCCAATGACTATCTTTTCATTGCGTATTCTCATCAACAATGTATTTGGGGCAGGCTATCATTTATGGCGAAATGTGTCGAGCAAGCAAGCTGGCAACACTGCACGCTGTATCTATTAGACATGCAAAACTATGCAAACAGCAAAGAATGCATGAATGAATTTTATGGATGCATTTTTATGTCATAATGAACTCATTACTGGGGCGCCACCCGGTAGGCGCATTAGTGCACAGCTAAACTCGCTATGTACTATATAAACATGTGAAGCAGCATATACACACATAAACATAAATATGCATTTATATGGATAAAAGTCGATTTTGCAAAGAGAAAAAAGCAGGCAAACTTAAAACTCCCCAAAAGTTGACCACCCTTACGCTCTCGTGTACTGCCGCATACACACATGCTTACATATGTACGAGTATGCATGTTCGGAAAATTTACAAAAGCCCAGCAAGAAATTAAAGGACTACATGTTTCAAGAGACTATCAAGTAAATAATTATTTCAGAACTATTACGAGATAATGAAATGTGAGTAATTTATTTTTGTGTTTTGAACAATTTTTGGTTTAGATATATGTTTATAATTTAAATTTTTTGTTTTCTCTTTTTTCAATTTTAATTATTTTACACCATTAAATTATATTTTATAAGTATTATTCGTTTTCTTAAGTATTAAAAAATATTGCTTCCGAAAAGGTTTAGGTTTTTCGGATAATTGAAATCATTTAATTGAGAGAGTTAATTGTAGGATTGCTTGTGTATAGGTATTTTGTGGAAAAGTTATCCGATTAACTAGCAAATTGTAAATGCCTATTGTGTCTTTCCTTTTTTCATTAAAATATTTTTTAAATAACTAATAAAAAATGAAATTAACTTTGGAAATGCACACACACACAGGTTTTTTTAGATTTTTTGTTCGTTTATTCATCAAGTTTTACAAATTAAGCGTTTGTCTGTGAATTATAAATATTATTACTCCACCCATTTACAGCTGTGTTCATAAAAATAGCAATGCTCATGAGCTACAACTTTAAACTTAATTTTATATAACAAAAAGTAAATAAATGTTCACAAATTTAATTTTGTTTTAACTGATTATTTTAATTTCAAATTATTATTCAAAATGTTGTTAATTTTTTTTACATTATTAATTTAAACAAAAAAAGTGCTGTTTACAGCTGTTCATAAAAATAGCAGTGAGTAATGAAAACAGTGGAATTAGTTGAAAGAACATTGTTGAACTCCAAAAAACTATTTTAATTTGTTTGCTGTCCTGGCAGCGCTTGACAGGGATCCGCTCCCATGATTTTTGAACAACCTCCCAAAGCTGTGATCGAGATGTTTGATTTGCATTTGCAACATATCGTTTAACATCTCCCCATAGGTTTTCAATTGGATTTAAATCCGGAGACTGCGCAGGCCATGACATAAGATCGATCCGCTTTGATGCCATCTAGCTTTTGACCAGTTTGCATGTATGTTTGGGGTCGTTATCTTGTTGAAACGTCCATTTTACTGGCATTTCCCAATTGACATAAGGAAAAATAACATTTTCTAATATGTTAACATATACAGATCGATGCATGATCCCATCAATCGTGAATATAGGGCCCACACCACTGTAAGAAAAAGATGCCCATACCATAATACTCAATCCGCCGTGTTTAACTGTCTTCAAAGTGTACCTAGGATCGTACTCTGTGTTAGGTGGACGTCTGACATATTGTCTGGAGCCCTTTCCACCAAATAACACAATTTTACTTTCGTCACTCCATAAAATATTTCGCCACTTTGTAATGGGCCAATTAAGGTGACTTTTGGCGAACTCCAAACGTGCTTTGACATGTCTGGTGGCTAACAGTGGAACTTTTCGTGGATGGCACGCTTTGAGATTTTGTTCTTTAAGACGTCGCCGAATAGTAACGCCACTAATATTCAAGCTTAAGTCATTTTTTATCTTGCTGGACGATGCAAAAGGCTGCGCCCTGCTATATCGCACAATAGATCGGTCCACATGAGGCGTGGTTTTACGTTGGATACCACGATTTTCGGACATTTCTTTAAAGTTTAAAACATTATGAATCATTTTAGCAGAACATCTACATATTTCTTGGATGTCTTTATATGTTTTTCCCAGGTTTCTTAGTTGCACTATAATATTTCTTTTTTCAAGAGTACAATGTTTGCCCCTGCTATTTTAATGAACAGCCAAAGACTGGTGCTTCTAGCAAAAAGAGTTGTTCATTTGCTTAAATCTCGCCAATCTAACGGGATTTTTTCGTTTCTTCCTTATACACATTCCATTCTACGACAACAATGCGTAGACGTTGGAATAATCGTAACGGAACTTGAAAAAAAATAACATTACTTGATTGCATTTCTCGCACTGCTATTTTTGTGAACACAGCTGTAAGTGTTACACACGTCATGTCGCAATCAAACCGCATTGTCATTAGAACGAATTTAGGGGCGCCTACACCGTCAGCTTTATGATTCGAAAGATTCTCGAAATGGTTATTTTTGCTTTTTTCTTGCAGGGTATGCATATGCGCACATGCTTGGTTGTAAAAGCGTGCGCTCCGTCAAGGTTTTTATGAAATCCCCACACCATAAATGAGTCATGCTTGTAGTAGTAATGGATTTTTCTGCTGTTTCACTTAGTTTGTATTTACTCCCCTTACTTGTTGGGGAACCCACTTTCCGATGCATTGGCAGTTTTTATGTTGTGCGCTGCTTTGCAGTTGCAAAAACACTTTGCGCCGAAAAAAATGTGGAAATAAATAAATTGTGCAACTTTAACGCTCCATTAAAACAAGTGGCTGGTCGGTCATTAAAGTCTACAAATTGTGCCGGTTTTTAGTCGACCTAAATGCTTATTTTTCACACAGTTTAAACAAGATTACTACATCTTTGAAAGTGTGTATCACACTTAAATGTAACTACAATATATTGCAGCCAGTTTTAAGAATTTTTAAAATGTTCGATGAAATAAAATACCATCCCCTATATCTCCGGGTCACATTGACCGGAAGTTGAAAGAGTTACTAACAGTTTTCTATATAATCTTTATGCACATAAGAGGGAAATATGGTTAGATAAACCATATTATTGATTTTTTTATGTATAAACATATACATATTTTAATTTAAAAAAAAGTTTTTCTTTGCACAAAATGTTAAACAAATGGCAATATGTCATGATTTTTTGTTATGGCCACTGTGAAAAATTCAACGTTATATTTTAGCATGGATTATATTCAAGGCTACGCTGCAATCTCCGAAATAGATGTTATTGGACCGAACAAAATCAAATTCTTGTGAGAAAACTTTGTTTATTAGTAAAGGTTATTATGGCTTCGGTGCAAACGAAGTTTATATATTTTCTTGTTTTGATAGCATTTAGGTTCATATACATATGTACATATACAATATTTAAAAATAAACTTCAACTTCCTTTGATTTTAGATCGTCTTCCCGAATGTACGAAAAATTCTGCGTTCGATTTTGACGTGCAATATGAAGTCGCAAATATGTATCTTCGGTGTTTTCAAAGAAATTCTTCAAAAATTGTATACCATATGCTATGTATGTATGTACTTAAATATGTATATTTATAAAATATTTCATAAAAAAATCAAAAATATCATTGAGAGAAAGCGTTGAACTAGTCCTATTTACCATCTTAATTTCTTGTAATTTCACTTTCAATGAGTTATATAAAACAAATAAATTTTTAATAACATTATTTGTTTTATAATTATGCCTTAAACCTTTTTTACTTCTACAATTAAGGTGAGCTTTACTGATCCGACAATTGTCCAACCTATTTATACTCTTTAACGCATTCTCTTACAAACAACTGTGCGTTATTGGGTTGGCCGTTAGTGATTCACCCAACGAAGCTAATTTAAACGTACTCACCATTTAAGGATACGTGTATAAATATATATTTTTACACCCTGATTTTGGTCTCTCTTAAGCGCTTCCGTTCTGCACCAAGCATTTTCCAAAAGCGGTCTTGTATATTACTTCGAACAACGTCATAACACACAGCTACTTAGCTAGATACTGGTGGTGTAGAGCATGTATGTACAAGTACAAGTGTATAGAGGGACACTCTTCAATCGGTGCCAATAGCCAGGGCGCTGCTACCATATTGTCAACAGCAATTCTGTCAACTTCCATATTTTTTGTTGTCATTATCGTTGGGCTTATACCGCCGCTGTCTTTTGAAATTTTATAGTTTCACATTATTGCCCACTCGACGTGCTCATTATTACTTTATTCACTTTGCGCTGATGTGCTGCGTTGAGCCACTTCTTTTCACCCGTTGCCGAACATGGCACGCCGCTTGCGTCCTCTGCACTGCGCTTTTTTCCTTTTTTCGATGCACGAGAAACGTGATTTGAAATTTGAATGAAAAGCAGACGCTTTAAACTTACTTCTTCCGTACAGCTAAATGCATACATATGTACCCATGTAAGTATGTTTTTAAGTAAGTTATGTGAGCATATAAAATTCTTGAGCACGTAGTTTTCTTTCACTGCCATCAAACTGGAAATCGTGTATTTTTCTTGTTTGCTAATTATGTGTTCCATAGTTTTTTTGCCATTCATATTTAGTTATATACAGCCGTGGAAAACTTATTAGAGATGACGTCAAAAACAAAAAAATTATAAATATATTACGAGTTAGTGACAAGAAACACACATGGGTTAATTTGTATACCCTGAACAGGGTTGCATGTAAAACTTTTTATTTTACGAGGTATCTTCACGAAATTAGGCACCAGTTATTAATTAAGGCAATAATGTATTCTCCGTAGAAGTTAACGTTTTTTCTTTTTATACCGTTATTTTGCCTGAGAATTGTATAAAATTAGTTTGCTAAAGTTACTGCGCGAAAAGTATGAATCGAAAAGCTGGCTTTGAAAGTTTGTTTCTAATTACATGCCTGCCACTGTAGCTGCTATTCAAATTATTTTCGTCTACTGCTAAATGCGGTCGATTTTTGGTCGCGTTGCTACAATTCAAAACTTCCGGTTGTTACCCTCACCGCAACCGGCCACCAAACAATCAGTGAACCAACCAAGAAACAATTTGGCAGTTTGGTTACCTTCCGCTGTCGCCGCAAATACTGTTACCTTGGTTGTGGAATAAAGAGCGGCACCCGAAAAGTGGCAAAGTGCGTTGTCAAGATTTAGAAAAAGAAACGTGCTTTTATGCCTCGGCAGTCGCACCATTTCTGGTTGTGGCCCCTTCACCGCGCAATTTTCGCACACCTCGTCAACCTAGGAGTTTTTTCTTCAGAGTTGGTGATATATGTATATATGTATGTATATTTTGTGTTAGCTTTGAATTAAGTACGCTTATGGTTGTTGTTGCTACGGTAGCGTAGCCGTCGTCTTTATCGCGTTTGCACTTTTTACCCACATCAATACAGCTTATGTACACACATGATTTGTTTGTGTTTGCATATTGTGTACTCATAAGTTTATCTATTTTTTCATAGTAGTCGTTGTTGTTTCGTCGATCATTGTTATTGTTGTTTCGTTACTAGAATGCCAGCCTATTTCAACGTGTCTTCCTACTTACTTATTTGCATATAAGTAGTAAATTATGTTTAATTTTCCTATGTATAACTAATATGCTTAGGAATCTAACAGCCTACTGAATATTCGTATTGTGGGTTTCAAGGAGAAAGCTCTCATTTCACTGAAAAATTATCAAATATCGTACTCGTGTACTCCTTTCTGGCTTAATAATAACGGATATCTAATTGGGAATAGAAAAGTTAAACGATTTATCGATAATTGTGTTATTGCATTTCCGATAAATAACGGGCGAAAACATCGATATATATTTATTGTTTTAAAATTATATTTAAAATCATGTCGAATCAGAATTTAAGATTTCTTTTGTGTATATGTTTTGAAGTTCAAATAATAAATAGGCATAAGCCATCTTTTTATAGTAAATTCGATGCAAGTAGGACTGTTAACGGTCTAACTCAATGTGTGATCCAGTGTGAGAGCACCAACTAAGTTTATATGATTAACCCAATCATTGGGAACACTTAACACTCAAACGTTGCAAATAAAGTAAAAACATGCCCGAAATTTTCAAATTCAATATTTATTTTAAAAGTTACGAACACTATGCCCTGATTAAAATGTATAATCGAAACTGAAGTTAATGAAAAACAAACAATTCTACGGTTATAATTCAAAGTATCATTGATATCGAAATTGACAATTCAATATTTTATCAAATAAAATTAGTTAAGTTTTTTATTATTCAAACGATATAACCCATATTACTCATACCCACATCTCAGAATGTCATACTAATTACATTTATATTAGACAAACTGTTTTTTTATCGGTTAAAAAATCAGCTATGTGAAACAATAAATGTTATTTACAAATCTTTTTTAATAAAAATATATAAATTTTTCAATTTGTTCGTATGACATTCATTATTCAAAAGCCGCAACTCTACAGATTATAATGCGGTTGGACATCTCGTTTGCAGATAAAAGTAGTCATTGACCCCTTGCAGTCATATTCATTTCAGTATTTTTATAATTTTGACCAAAAATATCAGCACATTCGGATAAAAAAATATATCTTATTTTTAAATCAATTATTTTCGAAGTGGCATAGTGATGAATGCCAGCGAACGATTTATTAGTATCGGTACACTCTAATGTAAGCTAAAAAACTGATGAGTACTTGTGATAAAAATAAATTGACGGTCTATCTACAATGTTCCGATCTTCATAATAATTAATTAACACAAATTAGCACAATTTATGACTTAAAAAGTCACAACGTGACTCTTTAGAGCATTTAACGCTCGCGAATTGTGTATGATAATTCAAAATAACAACAACAAAAACTGTAGATGTTGTATGAACATAACCTAGAAAATGTTAAGGCAATCATCTAACATTTAATGCTACAACTTAGTTAGCTCATGACTTAAATTACCTCTATCAACATTTAGATATATATTTGGAACAATATTTGCAACCTAACCTTAAATTTTAGATAACTTTTAAAAAAACTTAACGGTAAATATGACATTGAAATTGGGAAAATGTAAATTTTAAGAAATAGTAGTTTTAAATTTTCGAAATTTCAAACGAAATCCCATAAAAATCATTGTTGGGTACCCAGGGCAGGTGAGAAAGTAGAGCAAAGGTCAGTCGGTCGGTTGGTTGGTTGAGTCATATTGGCCACTAATGCTAACTAACTGGGTCAATGCAGACAAAAATATGCAAGCAAACTAGATTTATATGTTGTTTTTGTGGTTGAATGCCGAATGGGATGAAGCGGGGAGCGATACTGAGCGGAGGCACAACATACGATGCTCTCGAACGTAGCCAATGCAACACTTCAATAAGCAATGTTGTTGTTTTAATGTTCCTCCGCAAGTGTGTATGAAAATTTTTAGTGGACAGAAAGAGAGAGAGAGGGAGAGCATGGACAACTTCAGTGGCCGAAAAAACCGCATGTTTAACAACTAGAAATAACAGTATTGCCTTTGTACAAATATATAGCTGCTAAGCAGGCATCTGCATGTAAAAATATCCTTGACTGCCACAAGGCATTGCCTCACAACGACACCGGAAAATGTAATGGCACCGTAAACAGGACATTAAGTCAGCTTGGAAGGATTATTTTAAAAATTATACCCTCGAATATATTAAAGTGTAAGTGTAAATGTTTGATGGCATATTTAAATAATCTGGGTCATACTTACTTCCGGTGGATCCCAAACGCACTCGCCAGTTGTGAGATTTGCGTACATGTGCTCCTTGGTGCGTGGCTCGATTATTTCCACCCATTCTATTCTGCATATGCAAGAGAGAAGAGAGAGAAAAAGTAAGTAAAAAATCAAATTTTACAAAAATAAACAAACGAATTAAACATGATTTAAATGATAATGATTCCAGAAATTAGTTTAAGCATGCCTTGTCTACAACAACCTTTGCATTATCCTTCGTAAAATTGAAAGTGGTTAAAAGAGTACTGCGAATAAAAAATTCACTAAGCAGGTCATAAAAGAGTATTGATGGAAAGGTTTGAGTGTAGATATTTATATACATACATACATACATATTGCTGTCATACAAAGTGAACGATCGAAATCCAGTCTTTGTATGGAAAAATTTTTCATTTGACAAGATAAATTGTTCCAATCGGACCCCTATAGCGAAAGGGAATATTTTGTATTTGTGAAGGGTATTACAGCTTCGGTGCAACCGAAGTTAACGTTTTTTCTAGTTTTGAATTATTTTTATTCATATAAAATTTAAAAATTCTTCCAATAAAAATAATACATATGTATATATATTCTACTCCATTTGGGATTAGTATGAGCAGAGATTGTTAATGAATAGAGAAGGCGCAAATGTTAAATCATTTATTTTTGAGTACTAATTTGTAGTTCCAGATGAGGGAACATCGGAAAATATAACTTTGAAATGAAAATAATAACACGCAATGTAGTAAACGGAGAAAAGGTGTAGATATTTATATACATACATACATACATATTGCTGTCATACAAAGTGAACGATCGAAATCCAGTCTTTGTATGGAAAAATGTTTCATTTGACAAGATAAATTGTTCCAATCGGACCCCTATAGCGAAAGGGAATATTTTGTATTTGTGAAGGGTATTACAGCTTCGGTGCAACCGAAGTTAACGTTTTTTCTAGTTTTGAATTATTTTTATTCATATAAAATTTAAAAATTCTTCCAATAAAAATAATACATATGTATATATATTCTACTCCATTTGGGATTAGTATGAGCAGAGATTGTTAATGAATAGAGAAGGCGCAAATGTTAAATCATTTATTTTTGAGTACTAATTTGTAGTTCCAGATGAGGGAACATCGGAAAATATAACTTTGAAATGAAAATAATAACACGCAATGTAGTAAACGGAGAAAAGGCTATATATAGACACAACGAATTTTCTTAAATGAATTATCGATGCGCATACCTATTTAGATTTGTCTTTTCAATTTCTATGATATGACAAATTTTATAGTTATAAAAAACTTTTGTACTAAGAAGGAGGATTATTGGTAATAAAAAACCCCAGAGTTTATAATAAAATAAACATTTAATAGACAATTTTTTCAACTTATGTACATACATACATATAATATGTTTATGGAGCAAATGATAATAATGAAACTGTGGCTAAAACGGCCGCGTTTTCACTTTTGTGGTGGCTGAGGTCGTAAGAGGGAAGGAGTTAAGCTCAATGCGAATACAGCATTTACGTTCGAATCCTGAACATCATGAATCTTAAGTTTTATTTTCCCTTTTATTTTATTAATAGATCTCAATTCAGTTACTTTTATAGCATATTTTACTTAATTAGATAATTAAAATATTTAAGGAAAATATGTTCATATGTTTAGGTTTTTTGAATGTTCCCTTATTTATGCGTATTGACACAAATATGACAATCACACATACATACATACATTGATAAATACACGTACGCTGATGCTTGCTTCTCCTTGGCCCGCGCAGACAATGTTCACATCTGCTTTCAACGGTTCGAACGAAGCAAGTCTAACGATCGAAGGCAAGGAGAAGCATTTTAGAACAGCTGACATTTGCGCCCTCTCTATTTATTAACATTCGATGGTATTGGCTCATATAAAACAGAATCTAACCCCCCCATCTTTGCTGTAAATGTGTTTTCCAAAGTCCGTGTCTTTGAACAGCCATACAAAACACAGAAAAGCTGATCTTTAAGACTACTTATCTCCTATCGCTATATAAACAACAATTACTTATCTGACCAAACCGTGAAAAACTTATTCTTGAGACTACTGAACTTTTTTTCAAAATCAACTCAAAAATTTACTACACCATTCTAATAAGAGGTTTTCAACAGACAAACAATTATATAATTTTTTTAGTAAAGTTAAAAGTCCGAAGAAAGAAATCATTAAATAATTTATTCTCTAATTTTTATGTTTTATTTCGAATTTCATTCAGGTTTTCACGCAATCCAATAAAAAACACACGCACACGTACATATGCATATACATAAGTACATATACTCACCATATACGCGTGCTTCACCCATTCATACCACGAATGCGTTCATTCATTAATTCCACGAGACCAAAATGCACCCCTTCCCTTATAATCATTTGTAACAGTAAAAACAAACTAATAACAACAACGATATCTGAAGAATATTAAAAATTCGCCGCTACGCCGGGCATCCTTCACACACACACATGCATATAAGTAAATACGTACACGCTCTCTCGCTTTCCACTTCTCTCATTCAGAGTTATCCTAGCTTTGGCATATCATTGGTGTTGGCTTTAATAACGCAACCGCCGAGGTTTTCAAATCTATTCGTCATCGTTAACAACACCACAATTGCGTTGACTTCGTGCTGCACACACCCTGTCTGCCTTATTTTTGGGCTTTTTTCAACCAGCGTCTTTTTACATCCACGCGTTTTCTTATCATTTCTTTTCAGCCTTATTTATTAGTGTGTGTGTGCATTTTCCTTTTCATTTGTACAAACATAATTCTCATGTTTCCATTTCCTTGTTCTCACTTTCCCAACCACATAATCTCTCTCTAAGTACTCTCTTTGCGCAAATGTTGGCTATATACACATGCGCCCCTCTCGTAGGTATGCAAAGATTTATGCCTTTCTTGCTAAGTATATATTTGGCTACATTGTGACAAATCGATTTTGACAATCACACATGGCGAATGACAATGGAATGAAGGCGAAGAATATACAAAGAATAAATTTTACTATGCGTAGAAAATAATTTTTAAAAAAATATATAAAAAAAGTAGTGAGAGGAAGATTATTACAATTATATACAACAGCTGATATGTATATTTAATAAAAGGTACGATACAAATATCCTACAGTAATCGTACGTTACTTTTCAGTAAAAAATTAGTTCAAAATAGAATTTTATTTTACGAAAAATTGGACGCTATTTTTTAAGTTTATAACGATTTTTTAAATCACATAATTATCGCTGACAATATAATGTTGTCTCATACATCAATCAAAGAACTAAACCCGGGACCGCATATAGGAAACTTAGGAAAACAAACACAAGAAATGAAGGATAACAGGGACGACAAAGATTATTCAGAGTATTTAATAAGTTCAATTAAGTAAAGCGCTCTTAGTTTGAAATGAGAAAATATGGACTACAACAAAGGGGAGCGGCTTCTAGAGTGAATTTCTTGTTGGTTAATACATTTCCAGTTCTTTTTTATTCATGCAACAACCTACATTGACGTATGTATGTATTTGTATACATGAGCAATTTTCGCAACACACCCACAGTGACATGTTTACTAAACATATAACATATATACATATATATGTACATGTACTATATTTATGTACTATATTCCCTTTTAAAAATATGGAAAAGCATATGTACATATATATTTATGTTTACATATGAAACCCACTCGGCTCTACAGTACCACCCATCCTTTGCAGTGTCGCTTTGCAAATTACTACCGCCGCCCATATCAACCCCCACACACATGTGCACACAAAATAGCAGTAACATTTAAGTTTTACGGACTATACAATATCAAAGGTAACTAGTTTGCAACAATCAGACACATTTATTGTCTTGCAACACGCTGAATGAGAAAAGTAGTATTGCTTTAAAATTCTTTAAGGCCATACATATATTTGCCTACTCAAAAAAATATCTGTATATATTTGACGTACACACCTTTCGTTGCTGCAACTCGAACTCATTTTTCTGCAACTGCGTTCGCCTTGAATGGTCGACGCTGACTTTTCCAAAGGCCGCTACAGCGACTTGCGCTATTCTGCACACAATTTTTTAATTTTGTGCTGCACTTTGATTTTCTTATCTTAAATTTTTTCTTTTTTATATTTTATAATTTATTAACACACATCTAAAACCGTTTACAACTTGAACGTTTTAACACTTTCCTACTTGATGAACTGCAATTTTCCTCCGTTTTTCACTACGGCGAACGTTGCTCCTCCCGTTTACACTTCCTTTTTTTCTTCAGTGCTACTGCCCACATTTCGAACTATTCAAATTGTACCATTTTCTTCTATCTTTCACCGTATAACCGATATAAGCATACATTATTTTTCAGAGCACTTAAATCATATCGGCATTTTAATTATTTCAATTCAATATTATCCTAGTTAAAAATACATATACATATACATATATTTGATATAAAAGTTACTTTCGCAACTACCGCTTTAGTTGTATATTACTCGCTCGCACGCACAACAGAAATGAAGTAACTGAGGAAAATAAACCCAAATGTCATGAAAAAGAAGCGAATAAACGAGTGCCGGAGACAATCGGGACTGCCGAAATGGAATAAATAGCAAATGCCAAATAGAAAGATACAGAGTTGCAATGAGACTAAATTATACTCCGACAAATTCAATCGATATCCAAAGGTAATATCAGCAACAAATCGATAGTTTTATCAAAAATCTTGCCTATTCATATTAACGAACAGAACATGGTTTTTATAATTATACCCTGAACAATATATAACCGCTCAACATAATTAGCCGAGTCGATTTAGTCATGTGCGTCTGTCTGTATATACGCAAATTAGTCCCAGATTTTGTGATATCGATTACAAATTGCAAAATTTGCTCACGTACTTTTCTACCCCAAGAAGCTGCTCATGTATAGTAACCGCCGATATCAGACCACTATAGCATATAGCTGTAATACAAACTGAACGATCAAAACATCCTTGTACGGAAAACTTATTTTATTGTCGAGATATCTTCACGAAATTTGGCTCGAATCATTGCAACGGTACAATATTCGAAGGGTATTATAGTTTCGGTTCAACCGAAGTTATTCTTAATTTTTATTTGTATATGCCAAAAAGGCTTAGTTTAAAGTGTACTTAGTAAACATATTACAAAAAAATTTGAATTAAATCTCCATTTACATAGGTGCATATGATTAAGTAAATCCATAAATGGCAAAGGTTGTTTGCTAGATCAGTAGCAATCAGCTGATATCCTTTCAATATTTGATTCCGGCTCGAATAGACTCAAAATGTCTTCCAAAAGCGATGCCAAATTTTCATTACACAAAAACCACTCGTCTTGTTTACAAATTTCTTCCTCGAAATCTGTGCGCCTAACTATAGCAAGAAACTCCTTTGCACTCACGTTACTAAATTGTCGGTAGTAGAATTTGTTTTTATGTTTTCGCTCGTAATTTGCTTGATGATGGCTTGATGCTGATTGCTTATTTTCCCCGTTTATATGCATATTTTGCTCATATGCTGCCGCCAATAAAGTTATGTCTTTTGTATCAAGTATAGATTCGATAATTTCTTCGGAATCCAGGAGTTCGACGATTTCTGCATCACCACTTACTATTTCCAAAGAATTAGTTTCCAACTTTATTGTTGCAGAAAGTGGACTATTTTGTGTTGAATCGTTCTTATTTGATGGACTGTTATTCAAAGACAGCAGTGTTGTGGTGGCTATATCGATATTATTGTCGGATGTTTGGTTATTAAGATTTACTGTAGGAATTGTAGTATCTGATGCATAGGTATAGTTATATTCATCAAGTTTATCAACCAAGTTTTTTACAAGACTTTTAGCTTCTCGAATTACAACCACATCACACTCGTCATTTAGACACTTTAGTATTGTGCCGAGGCAACCGCGTTGCGACAGTTCATTCAGTATTTTGGAAAATCGTAAATTTATTTCCTTTTCATTTAATTGAACAATCTTACGCTTCTCTTTGGAGAATGTTACTGGCGGAAATATACCATCAATCATGCCCTCATTAGACAGCAGATTGCACATCTCACTTCTCCAGGCTTTAAGTGCTTCAACTTTTACCTCCCAATGTAAATCGTTAACGACGCAATAGACTAGTGTAGAGTAAAAATTGTCTCTATAGCGATTGGTTATTCTACGCAGACTGTTTAATTTAGTAAACGTAGATAATGCCTCTTTGCGCACGATCCCTTCTGGTTCATTATGTAGCACATCAAATAGATGATCCTAATAAGTAGTATTGGAAAGAAGTTTAGTAATTTTAAACAATTGATTTTAAATATTAAAACTCACGGGTAAATTTTGTTTGCATAAATCCGTTTCCCATATAGCATCAATTGCTACAAGTTCTGAAATGCATTTTAGTGCAGAAGCACGGACATAAGGCTCCGAATCGTGTTTGGCCATATCATACACGATACGACACATCCAGTGCTCGGTTAAGAATTTCTGAAATGCGGGATACTCTGTAATATTAAATTATAAAAAATTTATTTAAAGTGAGCTAATATTATGAACATAAAACATACTAAAACGTGATATATTAGTAATTGAGATAACAAGCTCTAAAACGCTGTCACGCACTTCCCAAGCAGTGTCATGAGAACGTTTCATAATAACTGGGGCCATCACTAACAATGCGGAACCTTTTAGGTTATCTACAAGCAGCGCCATGTTCGGTGAAAGGAAGTGTTCTATTGAAAGTTTTAGCAATTTAAAAGATTGAACAGACACCTGCAATAAAGTAGAGGTAATTAATTGGTTAACATATCTCATTTAAAATTGATAATATATTTTATTTAACCTTTGTTGGTACATCGTCTGCTTGTAGCAGATACAACACGCAATTCACTAAGCAAATTGTCTCGATTGAGTCCTTCCACGTAATTTTGAATTTTTCGATCAGCGTTTGCATTGCAACCAAAATAGCATGTACGACACTAGAAAATTCAGAAATAACTGAAAAGCTTGGTATTTCTTTTAGAGTACAAGCGGAATCATCTGGACAGTCAATGATATTTTTAGGGTATAATGTTATTATAAACTCTTTCAGTGCATAAATGCAAGCTTGGAAAACAAGCACAGCCTGATCACGCTCCAATATATCCACCATTGACATGGCACCATGAATTGCTTTTAATGTTAAATCTGCGTTCGTTGTTGATGGTTTATTAAATAGCAAGTCTCTGTAAGCATAGCTGACGCGTAGTGTTAGTTCACATACTATTTCGAATATCTTTGTCATATATTTTTCAAATATTTCTTCTTCTAGAAATTCATGGGACCTTAAAAGCATGTGCAGAGGTAGCAGTTGAAAAGTCATCAACTGGTGTTCAAAGCGTACCAATTCATTTTCAATCAAAACCTCTCTAGGAACACGATTACGTAGTTTTTTCCATAATTTATGATTGATTTCAGCAACCTTAAGAAAGGTTACACAGTAATTTCGCGAGACACAAAACTTCATTTGATTGAATATCGAAACACAAAGTTCATTGAAATTGTCCGCTGGTATCTGATCTCCACTCCACTTATCATGCACTAATATAGCAAAGCTGTATGATGATAAAGTTGCTAAAATTTTGCGAATAAAATTTTCATTGTATGAAATTTCAGTTAGTTTCCAAACTGTAATTTCAACATTATACTCCGTTCTGCAGTATTCCGCAATACTAGTCTTTTCTTCCGATTCGAGCGTTTGTTGAAGAATAAATGAGATTAAGTCTAATGTTGAAGACAGCTTATGTTGCAGCTCGTAATCATCCACATTGATAATAATGTTCTCATTATGACTTTCAAAAACATTCGCCATAACAGGTTGAAAAACTTCAGTAAGTATTTCTTTTACGACTTTTTCATCTTTTGTTTTCACATCGTATTTATAGATCATCTCATATAGTAAAAGGCGCGCTTCACGTACCACGTACAGTGTGTGATCTTGATTGCAATATTCTATGAGAAATTGCCATACATTCATAGTACGCAAATAAGCTAAACCAATGCTGTATTTAGAGACAGCATGTAAAAGTCGTATAACACCTAATTTAATGGACGGATTGAAACGATGCGATTCACGTTTAACGACCATCAATACCCTAGTAAAAATTGAAGATTATAAATAAAGCTTGAAGTGTAATATAGCACTTACTTGTCGACTAAACGACGTTGTCTTATTTCGATTATGGTCCACTCATTGTTTATAAGTAAGCCAAAAACGTTGAAAGCAAATGAAATGACTTTGGAATTCAATTTGGTGATGTCCTCGCAAAGTATGTTGATGCAGCGGTCAACCCAATCCAAGGCAAAAGGTGCTTGTAGTATGTAAGCGTTATCTGGAATATATCATGAATTATGTTATAGAAAGCAACTAAAAATAAATATTAACCTTTTGCAGCCAAGTGTGTTAGTAGCTTATCAAAACAAACATTATGCTTTGTGATGAAATTCTCATCAAGGAAATATTTGAATATCTGCTTCAAATTAGTAATAATTTCCAGTCGTTCTTCCATATTGCAAACAAATGTCACTTAAATGTCGTTGTGTTGTAGCTTAAAGTTTGTATTTGATTTGGATTTGATTTTTAATATATAATGGCGCCATATATTGAATTGTTTTGTATTATTTTGCTTCTGTTAAATCTGATATTTTGATATATATTTCTTATCAAAGCACATAATATAATTCCTATAAGAAGTAATTACGAATATAGGAGAGCACTTATTGAAAGATATGTTTAGTGAAAGCTCAGGTGTCAAAGAAATCATATCATAATGAAATGTCAAAATTTCAGAACTTCATTATTATCATTATTTACCAAATTAATTATAATTAAGTTAAATAAATCTAAAATTAAAGCAGTACATTATAATATGCTAATTTTATATTATAATATTAATCAAAGCTTTATGATTTATAAAAAAGTTCTTAACAGTATAGTTCAGCAGCCTGAACGAAGACTAGAATTCAAAGGCAACAACAACATATGAGAAATGTTGGTACTACTTAATGCCAACAACAATGGCAACAACAAGAAACTCGAGTTTTGAGATGGATATTTTGCGCCCCAAAATCGAATAACCAGTGATAACCATTCACTCCACTACAGTAGTGAATTTGTTAATGGATTTATATACAATTAGTAGCTTAATTACTTCTAAAATTTAAGTGTACTCCATATCATAAACATATATTCTATTATTAATCGTCAGCATTTATTTTGAAATAGTTAAACTTATAAATACTGTTATATTTAATACGAGTACTTTGATTTCATGTGATATATCGATGTCTCCCAAAAATCGATATACCGTTGGCAGATCTACTTGATCTCAGTGCAATTTCGATTTGATAGCTGAGATATTTTTATTTCACACATTGAACACGTATTATTTGTTCCCAATAAGAATATTATTATTAGTTTCGTTTTTGAATATTACAATTAAATTGAATACAGTTTCATTTGGAATAACGTGTATACATATATCAATACTTTTTCGATTATGTAGTTCGAAAATACAATTAACCACAAAAGGGAATTGCAGTTTAAATTAAAAGAAAGCTATTCCGCAACAATTATATGGATCCTTATAAATTCAGAGCTATTCTATAACTTAAGAATTTGGCATTCGCGCATACTATGGACAATAATGTAGACGGTGCAAGACAAAACGGCAGCAACAAAAGCAATACCAACACGGATAGTGCAGTCCCAGCGGCAAATACGAATAACATCGCTGCATCAACGACAACAACAACATTGCCTACTAATAAAAACACAAATAACAGTATCAGCGTTAATAACGTCAGCAATAGTAGTGGGAACTCTTCATTTTGGAAAAATAGCGGGAGATTGGTGCCAGGACGTCCAAGTCCTAAGCGTGTTGACGCCATTAATTTTAGTGGCAAAGGTGACGGTATGGTGTCTACTTTTCGTGATTATCAGCAGTCTGTTAGCGATGCTTGGGACACGGGCGATGACGAATTTTGTATTATATCCGGTACAGCTTCAGGTGGACAGCTGGGAAATGGTAAGTGTCTAAGCGGGCGCTATGTGTTTAATATTAATTAAAACTGACACAATATCTAACACCCACAATGTATATACTTTCAACATATAAATCGCAAAACAAACATCGTCTGTTTAATACGTATTTTACTAGATTCGCGTATATCAAAAAAAGTCTCACAGACAGCAGCTTTAAATGTGATTGAAACGCATCGGAATTCAGCAATTACTTCCACCACACATACAACGGCAGCAGCAACAGAAGTGATCACAACAACAGGGGAAGTAGCTACAATCAATAACACAACAACTAAAGTGCCAACTACAGAGGAACAACAATGTCTCAAATTGCAATCATCAGTCAATCGAAGAAGCGAAGAAACGGAGTCATCAAATGACTCAAAGAGCGAAGCGGAAGCGAGGTAGTGAATAAATGTTTGAAGTTTATTTGAATGCATTAATCTAATGTTTAAATTACAGAATTAAAGTTGTACGTAATTTCCACGCATACCCTGGACGACCACAACTACAAAAGTTCAGTTCCAATTCCCAAGAAACCGAATATGAGACAAAAATCGAAAAATTTCATGTTTTGTTGGAATCACCGCTCTTAGATTTAGTGGCATTAAAGAAAATAAGCTGGTCAGGTGTACCAAAAAAGGTTTGCAAGCAAATATGTTATTGCATTTCATAGAGAGCAAATAACTAGAGTTTTTAATAAATTTCATCTTGACAGATGCGCGCGGTCAGCTGGCGACTACTCTCTAAGTATTTACCACCAGCGAACGAACGACGAAATGCCGTGCTCGAAAGCAAACGACAAGGATATCAGGATTTACGACATAATTATTTTAGAGTCGACAGTCAAGACGAGTCACAGCAGGACACCTATAGACAGGTGTGTAAACTCTAAAATTATAAATACTATAAAATTTGGTGATTATATTTTCTGTTATTTTTTTTTGTTAGATACATATCGATGTGCCACGTATGAATCCACAAATATCACTCTTTCAACAAAAGCTCGTACAGGAAATGTTTGAACGTATTTTATTCATATGGGCGATACGTCATCCAGCATCGGGCTATGTGCAAGGCATTAATGATTTGGTGACACCGTTTTTCATTGTCTTTATGCAAGAAGTACTCGAACCAGGTTATGTTTCTTTTTACGTTTCAAATGATGCAATAATTCTAAGGATATCAATTTTTTGAACAGGCACGGATTTGGAAAAATTCGATATTAGCACATTACCTGTAGATAAACGAGACGCCATTGAAGCGGACTCCTTTTGGTGTCTCTCTAAATTTCTCGACTGCATACAAGATAATTACATTTTTGCGCAATTAGGTATTCAAGAAAAGGTTAATCAACTAAAAGATCTTATACAGCGGATTGATGGTGTGTTTAACAAGTGATAAACTTTCTTTTTTTCAATAACTTATTTAACTTAACGGTTTATGGTAGGAAATCTTCATCGTCACCTGCAAGCGCATGGAGTGGATTATCTGCAATTTTCTTTTCGTTGGATGAATAATTTACTAACACGGGAACTACCACTACATTGCACTATACGCTTGTGGGACACATACCTCGCCGAATCTGATGGCTTTGCACTCTTCCATTTATATGTGTGTGCAGCATTTCTATTGCATTGGAAAGACAGATTAATGCAACAAAATGATTTTCAGGTAAGCATTTCGCATTTAACTAATTGGGTTATCTATATATAAATATAATTTAATGCATTTAGGGTCTTATGCTACTACTACAAAATCTGCCAACGGAAAACTGGTCTGATCGTCAAATAAATGTACTGGTTGCGGAGGCGTTTCGTTTAAAATTCACTTATGCTGACGCGCCAAAGCATTTGGAGGCGAAAAGTTGACACCAGCAGCAACGGAAAACATATATCTATGAGTACGTGGCATAATTTTGGTTAAATAAAGACATGCGTTAGTTATGAAAGCGTTTAAATGCTTAATTATTCTCAAAACAGTCAGTTAATTGCATAAATAATACAAACGCATTCACACATCCAGCATAAATATACGATTATTATAATAATAATTATTATAAGTTATTGCATATACTTTGTATATATTACACAAACAATGTTTAACTCAATGATGCATCAATTTTTTTCCGGTGAGAATTTATAAAATCGAAGCAAATATCATATAACGAAATGTAAACAAAGTTGCAATTCTTTTATATATTACAATAAATAAAATTAAAGTAAAAATGTAGCTTATGCAACGAAAATTAGAATTTAAAATCGTTCACTTTAATACACTTCGGGCGCTCTAAGACAAAAAATCTTAAATAGGTAGGTGAGTTGGGTATTCAAGTTATATATAAACAAATAAATAAAATCTCAAGCGCTATTTGATTTTATAGTAATTGTTTATAATATATATTGTTTGATCAAAATCAACTGGTATCGGTTGAAAGTTGTTCTACAGTTTAATTCTGTCGTTCAGTCAAATGTTTCAGTTGTTTCAGCACTGTGTCCAAGAGCTTCTTTTTATCATTTTTACGCAGCACCGAAAACATAGTCTTTTTATCGGCCTCGCGTATCTTTTCCAAAATAACAATAATCGATTGTGGATGCACCAAATGATAGCGATTTTCTTGTTTGCCATAATCATGTAAATAAGTGCTCCACTCCTCCATAATGAGTAGGTCCAGTAATTGGCGATTTTTGAGAAAATATTTGGAAAGCTCGCCTTCACGCAAACCAGGCACAGGCTCGGACGCTGCAAAGAATTCGCATTGCAGAACATCCAAATTTATTTGTTGTAGTGCACCAGTTGATATTTGTTTTACCTCCTCGTCATAGAGTATATCATAGATTTTGCTCGCAATGTGCTCACAGGTGCGACGACAAGCCGTTTGCGCTATGCCAGGCAATTTGAAAGCAAAATTATCAAAAGTACTCTTTAAATAGGAAATCATGTCGGTGATGTAAGCGGATGCAATGCCTGGTGGTTCGATAAGTAACCAGTCATATGCTGCCAAATCAAAGAATTCATCTATTTTCGAACAAATGCGTATGCCAACCTGTTTTTCAGCTTCCTGCCGTGCCACATGAAACATAGCCGAGGGCGTTTGCGATATGTTACTCACCGTATTGGTCATATGACAAACGAATTCATCTAAAAATGGGCCAGCCTTTTCCAAATATTGTGTGTCAACTATAATTTGTATTAGTTGTGGGAGCGCAACGCTTGGATTGCG
The DNA here is from genome assembly GCF_042242935.1 of Bactrocera oleae. Taxonomy (NCBI): domain Eukaryota; kingdom Metazoa; phylum Arthropoda; class Insecta; order Diptera; family Tephritidae; genus Bactrocera; species Bactrocera oleae. The sequence goes on along the minus strand of NC_091536.1, from coordinate 18,289,107 downwards.
AAATACCATAGAGAGGCAACCACTGAAACTGCGTGTCAGTAATAAATTTGCGGCTTTACGAACCATTGCTGCAACTTCATTTGGCGAAAGTGTAAGCTCCTCGGCGAATTTCATACACGCATACATGAACTCCTTGGCCTGATGATAGACTTCGGGTACCATACGCGAAAAAGGGAATTTCTTAGGAAACGTCGCATTTTCCAATTGCTCCGAATGAAATGGAAAACGTTCTATAATTGACTCATACTCTTCCTGATTTTCAACAATCATGGGCTGGAATTGCTCTTTATCCAATATGTCGCGAAAGACGTGAACCCAACGTTGCAGTAAAACCTAGAATTCAACATAACATACAATAATATATTTACTACAACGTAACTATGTTGCACTATTTAGTATTTACCTCGTTGTAGTGATCACGCATATTGTGAAGGCACTCGAATAGCATATTTACGGTGTATCCGTAACATTTGAAAGTATTTATAGAGAGCATAATTAAGTTTTTTATGCGTAGCAAAATATTTGGATCCGTACAAGATGACGACGCCATGCTAATCTCATTTACAAATTTCGTTAACGATGTGGACCATAAATCTTCCAAATATGAAGTTGTTACAACATCACCAGCTGTATTCTTCACATGATCTTCCACAATGAAAAATCCGACAATAGCACAAATATAAGTTTTGTAAGCCTCCAAATTATCGTGCATACCCGGCGGCGGTTGTAAAACAAGCTTGGACTGGTCGCGGCGCTGCTGACGATAATCCTTTTCAAAATACTCACGCTGACCCAATACCATGTAAATGTGTAAACAACGATATATTGGAGAGAAATCTATTAAATCTTGCGCACTCAAATTATTTTCTTCGTCCCGATTTTCCTGCTGTCGCAATAGCTTATGCTCCTCAATAATTGCATTGATATCCAGCTTTTGTAATTGTTTTGTGTGCGTAATGGCCACCTCTCCAATTTTAGGTGAAAACTTTCTAATATTTTCCAGGAATTCTCGAAAGTCCGCTTCAGCGGAACGTCTTATATTTTCCTTAATAACTGGTATTGCCTGCCTAATTTGGGTGGCAAAACGATAATTGTTCAAGCCAACCAAATGCTGTGATTCCAAAGTTTCCAAAGTGCGTAGTGATTGGTAATACTGCTTATTGTTTGCTTGCTGGGTAAATTTAATGTAGCACTCGAGAGCAGGGAGACAGGCTTGAAGTGCATCAATAGCGCTGGCCAAATTTGATTCAATTTGACGAGCACGCACTAAATCTTGGCCCTGCTGTAAAACAGATGCACTTATTTGCTGCAACGATCTATCCAGTGTATGAACCTCTTCATGCAGTTGCTTAGCTTGTGTACGCACTTGTAACAGTTCTTGTATTGAATCTATAAATCCTTGGTAATACAGATTGCATATGCGTTCAATATCCTTATCATGACTACGTATACGCTGCTCCAATTGTTCAGAAAGTGACTCAGTGTTATTTCCTTTATTATAGTAATGACATTGAAGAGTTAAGACGCTATAATTGTGGGTGGATATAGTAGTCGTAAATACCTTCTAAAATGGATCGGAATGTGGGCCCCCAATAGTCGTCTACAGCTTCAATGTCCTGCACTGTTACTTTTGACATTATTTAATAATGTGTAATTACTTATTATGAGAGATAATAAAAGTAGTAATTTTTTATTTGCCCGGTCAAAACAAATTTATATAGCTGTGAGTCTAATCAGAAAAATTTCTACTTCTTTTACAATCGCTTATTCTCAATAGCTAACTCGAAGGCAAAGGATAGTCAACTGGAAAATTGTATAATTGTGGTAAAAATTCTGAGGAACGTATTAATATTATTAATAAAAGATTATTTAAATATATTTGGTTAATTATAATATAAACTAAAAATTCATCATAGAAACTAGTGTACCATATATTATTAATAAAGTCTGTTTAACGGATTTGAGTGCATATTTATTCCGAAAAATTCAAGTTATTGATATATTTATGTATAAGTATTAAAGAAAATCTAAAGGTTTCATTAATCACAAGATGTGATAATATGGTAAGATATATCCATTTAATTTGTTTACTTCTCATTCACAATGGAATGAATTTAATAGTAGTTATTAGTATTGTTTTATTGAAATAAGTATTGATTATATATATAACAATGGAAATCAAATTACAAAACTTACAGCAATCAGTAATATGTTTCAGTATATATATATAGACAAGATTTAACTTAATTTAGAATGTAACTAACTAATACCCATTAGATGGCAACACTTGAATACTAGAATGTTTTTGTTTATAATTATCGTTTTTTGTTTTTTGGTCAGATAATTATGTATTGTTGTTGTAACGTCGCTAGCTTGTTGCACATATTCGTTTCTCGTATGATTGGAGCAACTTTCACTTCACAAATGTGTAGTCAGCCAACCAATCCGGTTAAGCATATGACTGTTGTGCTTTAATATTTGCCAAAAAGTAATAAAATTAGCAATTAGCGTTAAAGCTTAAAGCATTATAAATTTATTTAACAAAGTTTACAACTATTTATAACTACATGACTGCAACATCTACGTTAAAAAGCCGCAATGGCAATCAAGTTATTAACAACAATCTTGCAGAAGTGCCTACCACCAAAAGGCATGATAATCAGACTAATAGTGTTCAAAAGACTGATGATACTGCTGGAAAGAATTCGCGTTCAATGATGACCTTAATATTTATTTCGCTTTTGTTTGACTTACTCGCTTTTACCATGATCCTCCCACTAATGCCTTCCCTGCTCGAGCATTACCGTCAGAATGACAGTTCTGGGTTGTATAATTTGATGACGCGGCGAATACATTGGTTTCAGCAACTTGTTGGGGCTCCAGAACGATACACATCGGTATTGTATGGTGGTTTTTTAGGATCCATGTTCAGTTTTTTACAATTTATAGCTAGTCCCATTGTTGGTGGGCTATCCGACTATTATGGACGTAAGCCGTTAATGTTCATTTGTGCGGTAAATATATCGATCATTTGTAAGGACAATTTATTTTTATATATGATTATTTTACAGAGTGGTATTGCTTTATCCTATCTCCTATGGGCTTTCTCCAGTAATTTTGCACTTTTTGTACTAGCACGATTTGTTGGCGGGATCAGCAAAGGTAACATATCCCTTTGCATGTCAATTATCACTGATGTGTCCAGTGTTAAGACACGTGCATTTGGTATGGCACTTGTTGGTGTCGCCTTTTCGGTGGGCTTCATTGCTGGTCCCACAATTGGTGCGTTATTTGCGCGTTCATTAAATAAATCAGTAGAATCTTGGTATTTGGCACCCTCATTATGTGCCTTCACTTTTGCTATATGTGATTTAGGAATCATTGCATTTGGTCTAAAAGAAACATTACCAAAAGTGAGTAGTCGTTAGTTGAAAGGGAAAGGTACAAATTGACAATTTTCTATTATCAGGAAAAACGCGTAAAAGAGATATCATCGGCGATGTCATATGCTATTCAATTATTGGACGTGCGATCAATATTCAGGTGCGTGTAAAATAAAACTAAACTAATATATATACTTATTATAAAGTTTATCAAATATCATTTGCTCGCAGTAATATTTGCATATTAATTACAGATTGTTTTTAGTTACTTATTCAATTACTGTTACAGCCATCATATACTCTTATCTATGTTTAAAAATTTTTATCCTCACTTTGAAGTATAGTATGTTAATCACCGCGTAGCGTTTGCATGTTTCATTTACAAGCTTATAACACTATTTTATTTATCAGCACTTTCGTGCTGTATACGCAAATTAGATAAGAAGCTACTCTTAGTTGACATTAAAGTTATTAAAACCACAAAATACTACAACAACATTATTTTTTAGAAGTAATTTTTTTGTGATGAAACAGTTAAAACCTATTTTTAAAAACCAATGGTATTTCATAGTATGACATTTGAAGAATATTCTGCTAAATTTTCATAAAGAAATATTTAAAATACGGTAATGGCAGCAATTGTTCTGGAGCGTTTCGATAAAGTTGAATTGCGATGCACCTCATAACTTGGTGCTGGATCATATACAACCAAAATATATCGTTATATAATAGGTTGCCCTAGTAACGCTGGGGGGCTCGAAATTTAAATTTTTTACTTTTTGAGAACACTTTAAAGAAAAGAACGCGATCTAGTATATGGTATGGTTTTAAAGTTAAGAGGCGCCACCAACTTTGAAAACGTAAATTGTGGGGCCTTAAAGTTTTGAAATCTGATGTAAAACGTTTATAAAAATACTCGTAATTTCGTCAATAAGTTAAAATTTAGACGCAATATTCTTGAGGTGACATGCATTCATTTAAAACAAAACAATTAGTAATCGTATTCTGCATTTATGATAAGCGTTTCATAATTATAAACTTACATAATTTATTAACATGTCTACAAAAATAGATTCTCTGCAATTAAGAAAGTGTCCAATGCCGAAATACTTGCACTTCGTAAAATAGGGCTAATTTACTTCTTATACCTATTTCTGTATTCCGGTTTGGAATTCACTGTCACATTCTTAATGTACCACAAGTTCGGCTACAATTCCATGGAGCAAGCAAAAATGTTTCTTATGACAGGTATTTATATACATTAAGTTAATATATATTTTTATATAATTTTTCGATTTTTATTGTAGGTGTTGTCATGGCCATTCTGCAAGGAGGAGTTGTTCGGAGACTACCTCCTCAGGCGACAAAGCCATGTGCTGTATTTAGTTTGTATCTGATTGTACCTGCATTTATATTAGTTGGATTAGCGAAGGATGGATATTTGCTATATGCAGGCATGTTCCTTTTTGCAGTTTGTAAGTTTACTGTTAGAGTTATTATGGTATATACATATGTACATAACGTTTTATAAATTATTTAAATTACGATTACCCCATTTATAGCCACAGCCTTTGCTGTTACCTGCCTAACCACATTGGTTTCACGCTATGGCAATGACGATCAAAAAGGTTCGGTGCTCGGTATTTTCCGTTCTTTGGGTGCCTTGGCACGTGCAGTTGGTCCAGTTGTTGGTTGTATTTGTAAGTATCATGTGTGTATTCAAACAGTTTCAATCTATTTTTATACTTTGATGTATATATAGCGTTTTGGAGCTTTGGTTCGCGACTAACTTATATTACTGGCGGTCTTTTATTACTGGGCCCAGCGTACATTTTACAAAAGTCAAAGCTTTAATAATTTAAATATTAAGCAAGAAATTTTAAAGTATTTAAACATGGGTTTCGTGCCGTACAGTATCATAAGTAATAATTTGCATAAAGTGCTCATTAATTTATTGTGTATTATGAAATTTTCTTTACTTATATTTTTATATCATTTTAGTATTTAAGAATAAAGTTGTATCGAATATTGCCAAAAATTAATTAAATATATTGTGCATAGTTTTGCTAAAAAAAAAGGTAATTTATATTCTACAACTTTTTAATAATAATAGGAGTATTTCCAAATCTAAATGTAATTGTTTTATTTTTTTTATTATAGTAAGTAAAGTTTAACATTATGATATAAATGAATTTTCAATTAAAATGTACATATATGTATGTTGTAAAGTAAAACTCTCGATTATATCCTACAATCTTGCCAAAGGTGATACACCGATTAAAGCGATCTTCAAGCTAGTCGATACCTTTTGTGTTATGTTTAAAAATAGTCCCTTCCATACCAGCCAGCATTTTCTTCAGTTTGGAGACTATAACTATATTCACTCACTATTTGTATTTGTCAAAATGGTTTAATTAACATTGATGGTCAATTCGATTTTGTGGGCAGCTATTCTTTATTATAAAGCTAATAAATGTGGTTGATTCATTTGTGTTTTTAAACACAAAAACTACCATAAGTAAATTTAAATAAATTTAAAGTAACGTTCAATTCAATTATGTTGGAGATGTTCCGAATATATTGTAGTAGAGGATAGAAAAGTAATAGCGTATATTTTCTTTTCCTTTTAATTTTCGCCTTCGTCGCACGCCATATTTAATATTGAACAACGGCACATCGAGCAGGGAAGAAGAAGATATTTTCGTGTGTCGTCGTCGTAGTTGTCGCGTAAAAAGGTGATTAATATTGAAAAGTTTAAAAAAGCACAGCAAATATAATTGTTTTCATATATTTATGACTAAAATTAAGTTTTTAACTTTGTTAAGAGAGTAGAAATAACAAATAAGCAATCTTTTAAGTGTAACTTATCAAATTGTGTATGCAAAACTTAGGCGAATTCCGATGGAAATAAAGCCACAGTATAGACAATTAAGTAGAAGTAAATGCTGAAGCAGTAGAAGCAGCAGCCTATCAATCAGTGGAAAAAAGTTACCGCCCCGTCATTTTTTCTAATTTAATATTTTCTTTTTTCTTCCATTGGTTTTACGGTCTGTGCTGTCGTTGAACGTCGTCGTCATTGTCACCCATCCGCTGGACCGTCGCATTGCCCTTTGATTTCACTGCCGTCTTATGTGTTTGTGTGTTTCATCGCATTTCGGTGAACAATCGTGAATTTTTTATTACTATAAAAAAGAGCTTTTGAGAAAGAGTAGTAAAAAGATACGCAAATTACATACCGAAAAAAACTTTCCAAGTAAAACCGACGATAAAGAAGAAAATTGTTGGAAAATAAAACAAGTAGAGTAACTCAAAAAGGATAAACGCAGGTCACCCAATTGCATAGCAAAAGCAAAAAAAAAACAAAGAGGAAGCAGCTACGCCAAAAACAGTTGAAAAAATAATTTACAGCCAATCATGGGTACTAGAGAGGATGAATACGATTATTTGTTTAAAGGTAATTAAATTTTATTTGTGTTTAAATGTGATTATATGTGAATAAGGATCTAAAAATACAGAATGTATATAAAGAGAAATTCATCAATACCGTGCGATGACGTAGCTCATGTGAAATTGGTTGGTGCAAGTTTGACTACTTTAATTGAATAGCATACAGACTAAGTGCGTAATGTATGGAGAAAATATAGATTAATCTTAATAAAGGTATAACTATGTTTCGTTATGCTCATTCACAAGCAGAATTATAAACATTCAGTTGATACTGCGTAAAGTTGTAAGCTACATATTTAATTCAGTAATAGCAAGCTGAAGTCACATCAGAATGATACATTGTGTGTATGCGGTTAATCTCAAGTTGTGGGTGCTTTTTCAATATGATCAGTTGGTTTATGATTTTCTTTCAGCTGTTTTTTTTTCTTTTTTTTTTACCTAAACCGCCCCCTCAGTCGCTGGTTAATAATAAGTCAGCTGCAATAACTATCGTTGTCACTACTTACCACCACACGGAACCATGCAAAGCAGACATCCAACTTTTATCGGCATTCTATTGCATGCCGTAACATATTCTTGTTCTTGCATATTCTGCTTTGTACACACACGTTTGCTTTGCTATCGTTATTGGACAATTGGCTTTGTGACACGTTGCATAAAGTATTTCGGACGAGTTAACTATTCACCTATTTTTTTTTTAACAGTTTCGCATAAATTGTTGTATTTTTCTATCATTTTTTTTTTATATGTGAATTCCAACTGCGTATATGTATTTTTTCAAATTAAATTTGATTTATTTACATGTGATGTTATTGTGCATATATGTATATAGAATAGTCTAAGTAAATCTATTACTGTGACGTTTCAGATGTTCCCTTTGTTTTCTCAGCTGTAAGCAACATTACCCTCCACAAAAGCCTCATCATGATTGTGTTTAATCGAACAAACAATTTCCTCTTATATTAAAAATTTCTCTGTTTTTCTCATTGCGTTCTCTGTTGTTGGTGCAGAGGACCAGATTTATTTCCCAGCATCGATAATTGCGCACAAAACAACACTGTATTTTATATATGTATAAAATGCATTCGTATGTACATAGATATGCACATATTGGCATTATTATTTTTGTGTTTTTCTTAAACACTTCTTGTATTGCATTTTATTACGCATCCGTTTTTTCATCAATTGTGATAACATATGTATATGTAGCTATGTACATATATAGAAAAGTTTATTATGGCAATGGTGGAACGTAAAGAAAACAAGAAAAAGCGTTAACTTTGGTTGCATCGAAGCTATATAGGCCCTCACAAATACAAAATATCCCATACAAGAAACTGATTTTGATCGGTCAGTTTGAATGGCAGCTATAGCCATAGTGGTCCGTTCTGAACAGTTTCTTCGGATATTGTATCATTGTCTTAGACAATGATCAGACAAATGCGCAGCTTCTTAAGGTGAAAAGGAAGTGTGCAAAATTTCAGAACGTTATCCTAAAAGGTTCAGGATATAAACAGTACTTATATCTGCTAGTAATGGAATGTGTAATCATTATTTTTGCGTTGTTCATAGATACAGACTCTCATTTTTTAGTTTTTAATTTTCTTTTCGCTTTTATTGTTTATTTGGTGTTTTTTCTTTTTATTTTTTCGTTTTGTTGGAATAATGCATAACATATAATTCTTTTCAATTAGGTGGAGTAGTCATTGCAAGCTTACGCAATTTGAATACCACTCGAAACTCAAATTCCCAAAATTTGGTGACTCATGCCCAACATTACTGACTGAGTTATCAGCAAAGTACGAAATGTTGAACTAAAAATATTTTACGATAAAGCGAAGCACTAAATGAACTGGATGCAAGATATTTTAAATTTCTTACATTCTTAAAAGCAACTAATATAGCATAGTGAGGAGAAGCAATGTTTATCAACGCTGTTATATAGCAGTTAATAAATATAAATGTACTACATATAATCAGACATAAATTATACTTTCATACATATCGGTGTAACCGATTAATTTGGCACTTAGCGACTGTTACCATTTACCTCTACTGTTACCAATTAACTTTGTGTTTTTTTTTGTTGAAATTTCTATAATTAATACATTAGGGTGAAGCGAAAAAAACATTTTTTTTTGCTTAGCCTGAGGGTAAAATCTGTAGATTATAAAAGAAGAAAATGTTTAGACAAAATTTACTTTAAAACACAGTGGGTCGCCTCTAGATGTCCAAAAAATTTTTTTTTTTATAATTTACAAATTTTACCCTCAGGCTAAGCAAAAAAAAACTTCGCTCCACCCTAATATCCATATGTACTACACAAAATTATCTCCAAGCTCGTTAGTTTTGCAACGGGATAAGTTGGTTGATCTTAGAAAAATAATAATACGTATTTACAAAATTAATTATTAGTCAATGAGAATATTTGTTGTAAATGAGTCCAGGGTCTTTGATTCCGACATATAGACTCGTACCAACTTAAATATATCAAATAGTTTGTTTACAACAGAGGAATTCTGGTTGTCTTAACTACTATTCTTAGGGCCGTTTTCTCAATATCTGGTTAGCAACCATATGTCAGCTAAGTTCTGCTTAACTCAATGGAGAGAAGGGGTCTTGGTGGATTGCGGTGCCTACCAATCTATAGTAGTGAGAATATCAAATCTAAGTAATTGACGTTGTTGACTCCTTACTTTCCTTTAAGTTAAGTGATGAGATAACTCTAAAAAGCGAACATATGGAAAAGAATTTACTGTAATGAGAAACTTTATAAGGGTATACATTTATAAATATTTGTACATATGTTAAAAATTATATATTTGTAAAAATTTATTAAAATGTAGGTGCTTTCTTTTCGTTTAGCAGCTTAATTTAAACACGGTTCCCTCAATTTTCTGAATATATTGTATAAAAAAGGAATTGATTTTACGCTAGCCAAGAGTTAAAAATTTAATATGATTATTGTTTGTCAAACCAATGCCGATATTAGATCAGTGTATATTTATCTCCATAGTATGCGATACTTTTCAACAGAAGTGTGTGGAATACATTTATTTCAGTAAATTTTCGAATGAATATTTTGCTGTTTTATACATAATTTTTCTATCAATTATTATGACTGGTAGTGCAATTCATTGCAAATGATCAAACTCACGATTACTTCAATAAAAATCCCTTGCCCAGCATTGTCACATGGCTATATTCAATAATCCACAAGATTAACTTAATAATTCTTTCATTTCTCATTTTTAGTTGTGCTGATCGGCGATTCCGGCGTTGGTAAAAGTAATTTGCTATCGCGATTTACGCGCAATGAATTCAACTTGGAATCAAAGTCGACAATTGGCGTAGAGTTTGCAACGCGTAGCATAGAGGTAAATAATATTTACTAATAAGTATTACACTAGATATAATTAATCTGTTGACATGCATTTAAAGATATACTAAAGCAATAACTGTATATGTACACTGATACACAAGTTAACACAACCAATGCAGATATTTAACGCATTACGTGCTAATAATATACGATATCGCATTTCAGATTAAATTATCAATTTATTTGTCTCCTATCACAGCTCTCACATTAACATATGTACACATGTACACGTACTAATTAATTTGCTATAATTTGCCACATTTAGGTTGATGGCAAGACGATTAAAGCGCAGATTTGGGATACGGCTGGCCAGGAGCGCTATAGAGCTATCACGTCTGCATACTATCGTGGCGCTGTCGGTGCACTGCTTGTCTATGATATTGCCAAACATTTGACATACGAGAATGTGGAGCGATGGTTGCGGGAATTGCGCGATCACGCTGATCAAAATATTGTCATTATGTTGGTTGGCAATAAGTCCGATTTGCGACATTTGCGTTCCGTGCCGATGGATGAGGCGAAACTCTTTGCCGAACGCAATGGGTTAAGTTTCATAGAGACATCTGCCCTTGATTCGACGAACGTTGAAACTGCATTCCAAAATATACTCACAGGTAAGAAGTTGAAATGGAAACACTGTTGTGTATGAGGTAATTTAGAATATAACTCTGTTTTTTTATTTTTTAGAAATCTATCGTATCGTATCGCAGAAACAAATCAGAGATCCACCTGAAGGTGATGTCATTCGTCCAAATGTGGAGCCCATTGATGTGAAGCCGACTGTTACAGCCGATGTGCGCAAGCAGTGCTGTCAGTGACCGCCTTATGCACGTCCTGCATTACTTTTAAATGTCATTTATGCATAAATAATAAAAACCAACAATACTACAATAAATGAAAAAATACAAAAACCACGACCACAATTTCCCCCAAATGAATCCAAATCTACGCCAGTGGCAACAAACGACAGCAAAACATAAACAGAAGAACAGAAATAGATGCAGCAATTATTATTAATATTACCCACATACACTAAATGGCAAAGAAATGAGTGAAGCAGAAAATAGTGAAACTCCGTTGAAATTTATTGAAAGAAAAGTAATAATTTTATTTATAATTTGAACGTGTATTTTCTATAAAAAAAAAAAACATAATGAAGTGAGCAATGAATTACCCTCTATGCTATTATTACACTTAGAGAACTACCCCGCAATCGTCCCAGCTCTTTTAAACGCTTTTATGAAGTTGCTCAACAAAATTTCAATACAACAAGAAAAAAAACAGACATAATCAAGTAAACTGAGTTATTGTATTAGTGATGCATTATTTATATACACTTTATAACAAGTTGCCCAATCAATATCGCTACTTACTATTTGGTTCCTTATGCTAGTATATACATATATATATTTTTTTTTTTTGTTCAGATGTTGCTAATTTGTTTAACAAAGTGTTGCTTAATTAAATAAATCGATTCAGTTAGATTAATAACCGACTAATTATAAAAAACAAAAACATTTCTACATTTTTTTTACATTTAACTTAATGAAAACGATATGCAAAATTCTCCATGTAAATTTAATTTTTTTATTGTTCAAAAGATATGTAAAACTATTGTAAATGTTTTAGTAAAATGTAATTAAAAATAACAAATGCGAAAAACGAAATTAATTTAAATATTAATTATAATTAAGAAAAACACACACACACACGCAAAAAAAAATGCAAAAAATTATTATTCTGCTTTTTTAATTAAAACAAAGAAATAAAATTTTATATAATATTACTATGAAGTAATCAAAAACAAAACTAAACACCAAAATACATACAATACTGTTCGCAGCGAGTAATGCACACACATACATAAATATATACGAGAGCATGGCGAGAAATAAGCGGTTTAACAAAGGTAGTCAACTGTAGGTGGAATGAAAAGAATTAGTTTTTGATAGCGTAATTGTGTGGACCCAACAGATAAAGGGAAAGCTAAAATATGAAATATCGTGAATCTAATGGCAGAGAGGAAGGCATAGCAAACAAAAAATGCGTAACCGAGTAATAATTAATTAATTGGAAAACTTATAAAAACTAAAAATAAAAGCGATACAACATGCAACAGCCAGTTGTACATTATTGAAGATTATACATTTAAAAAGAAAAAAATTTAATTAATCGATCGATTGATTAATGCAATTATATTGTGTTTTGCTATATTTACCTATGTTAAGTGTATCTAAATAAATAAAATAAAATTGAAAACAACAAAATGTAAATATAAGATGGGTTTTATTAAAACACTAATGTGTCACTGAGAAGTGTGACGGACTTAGCTTAATTCTGGACAATTTGAACTTGCTAAGAATAAAACTGCAGTAAAAACCAGTGAGAAACGATAATGAGAGTGAAACCGGTAAGTTCCGGATCAATAGAGGTTTGCTACTATACTTGCGCAACTAAAGTTATTTAAATTGTTTAGTTGTTACAGCAAGAGTGAGCAACTGAATCACATTGGTTTGCCCAATACTGGTCATGGTAACAGAGGTGCATTTATTATTAAACAATATTTTCCATACTTAAAGTTTTTTTATATTTAATAAAAATAAAATTTGTGCATGTGCAATTGAAAGTTATGTTTTATTTACATAAATATTTTTTACAAACGTTATAGCCTATTCACAGCTGAGACTCTTTAAAAATCATTGTGAATAGCAAATACTTTTTAAAAAGAAGAAGATTGTAAACACGCGGATCCTCATGCGATTCTTTGAATGGTTTAGTGATAATTTGTATTAATTCTCAAATAAAGATTTTATAAATTAAAAGCAATTTCTAAAGCGGAACATAAAAATGGGCAAAACTAAAAAGAAGGCACATCCTAAAAAACGCACAGCAGCATTCAAGGAAAAGGAATCCAATGAGCTGGTGGAAGCACCACATTCTTTTGTAATACATCGAGGGCTTTCATGTCCCTATATCACCGATTTAACATTGGATTTTCGAAAAATCATGGAACCATTTACAGCATTACAGTTAAAAGAGAAGAAAATTAATCGCATTAAAGATTTTGTGGCAATGAGCGGGTTCTTTCATGTTTCCCACATGGGTATATTCAATAAAGCCACATCCCAGTTGTCATTTAAAATTGTACGTATGCCGCGTGGTCCTACACTTACTTTCAAGGTAAATTTTGCTATAATTGCTTTATATAATTAATAAAAACAAAACGAAACTGACAACAGGTGCACCAATTTACTCTGGCGCGAGATGTGCTCTCAAACAGCAAAAGACAGTTTGTGGACGACGATATGTTTAAGCACTCACCACTTGTTATTATGAATAATTTCACAGGTGATGGTAAACATCTAAAGTTAATGGCCAGCACGTTTCAGAATATGTTTCCCGCAATCAATTTAGCACAAGTATGTATAAATTCTGCTTCTTTTTAATATTATTATACCTTATAATTTATTTTAAAAAAATAGGTAAACATTGCTACAATCCGTCGTTGTGTGTTGTTCTCATATACACCGGAAACAAATTTAATAGAAATGCGTCATTATTCAGTCCAAGTGGTGCCAGTCGGCTTAACGCGAGGTGTTAAAAAGCTTGTAATGGGCAAAATACCAAACTTATCCAAATGTGAAGATATTGCTGATTTCATAATGCAGTAAGTTAATATTTTTTGATTAAATGCAATTTAGTAAATATTTAACTATTTCTACAGAGACGGAGGAGCTTCAGAGTCGGAAATGGAAGATGATGAGCAATCGCAGGTTGTTCTACCACAAACTCTTAAACGTAAAGGCAATTTAGAGGATAATAAATCAGCTGTGCGTCTGTTTGAAATTGGTCCACGCTTAACTATGCAATTAATGAAAATCGAGGAAGGTCTTCTAACCGGTGAAGTACTTTATCACGATCACATAGTCAAGACGGAAGAGGAAAAGGAAACGCTTCGTAAAATGATAGAGAAGAAACGAAAACTAAAAGAATACCGAAAAACAGTACAAGAAGAGAACCGTAAACGCAATTTACGTGCAAAAGAGGAAGTGTCCGGTAAACGCAAGAAACATAAGAGCGAAGCAGCAGCTATTGGTGATGAAACGAAGGAAGACAGCGATCCCGAAAACGATGCAGAATACTATAAACAAGAAGTTGGCGAAGATCCTGATGAAGGTAAGAATTAAAAAACTTATTTCTTCCAAATAAATTTGTTAGTAATATATTCGATTAACTTTGCAGAACTGTTCAAATCTGAAAGCAAGTCAAGGAAACGTGCCAGCTTGCCGCCAAGTTTAAAGTTCAAGAGTAAGAAGCTGAAAAAAGCGCAAGAAAAAAGAAAGTGATGCTCATATATATATTTAAGTAGTATATTGTTAACATTCAATAAAAACCCAATTTCTCAGAAATTTTTTCTTATTTTTACAATTTTATTACACCGTCCTTAAAAAAATACATTTTTTGTCAGTCTAACTAAACATACGTTTCACTACATTTTTATACTGCTCATTGCTGGTTTTCCAACTTTCCCCTAAACGTTGATGAAGTTTAGCAAATTCTCTTTTTCCTTGATAATTTGGAACACCCTCAATAAGTTTTTGAGCTTTTTCAAATTCTTTAAGATGATAAAATGCCATTGCTCTGCGGTAAATACTTTTCTCTGTAGCATTTGGGTGCTCTTCTACAAACTTTGTTTGATACAGTACATCTTCGTAGCGCTGTTCGTTCAACAAACAAGCTGCTAAATTAGTCTGAATTTGTGTAAAAAGCGTTTGCATTTCCTCACCCGATATACCATCCTTGCTTACCGTCAAACCTTCAAATGGTTTATATGAGATCAAAAATTTTGCGGCGCGCGAAAAATAAGCATGAGCAAAGATGGGATACTGCTTGAACATAACTACGCCGTTTTCCTTGTAACGCATGGCGAGTGCGTACATTTCTGCACCATTTAATTTAAATATTTCCTTTGTTTCTTCTATCCGTATCAGAGTCAATAGGAAACTTATTTCCTCTTTCTTTGTGGCAATGAAGCAACGTGCACGTTCACCTACCACAAGTTGTCGCACAAGCAGTTCTGTATAGCAATCAACCGGTGTGAGAGCACTACCTAATTCCACTGTTTGTTCTTGTTCAATTAACTCATTGGATAGATATTGACTTTCACGTCCATTCAAATTTTGCACTTCTTCCACTTTTATCACAACTTTGGACACTAAATGAGGTTTATTCAATAACTTGAAATTGTCCAAGGATAGAACTTGCTTGCGCAAACCTTTAGCCGGCATAGTCCACTCGGTGCCAATATACCACGACATGGGTTTATATTTATCCATTTTAGAGCAGTTTACACTTTATTTCAAAACAAAGCTGAGTTAAAAGATTTAAATTTTTATTTATTATTGAAATAAAGCACAATAAACAATATATGCTGTCAAAGATTATTCCAGTATTCTTGGTCCAGTTGACATTTATCGCAGCAGAGAACGTAAATTATATGATATACGGTCTCTGATCCCAGTACACATTCAGTGCTGCCAAGTTAATTTTTTTAGCCTTATAACAAGGTTTCATTTGATTTAAATAAAATTATTTGATTTATTAAGGTCCCAATTATGTAAATACAATGCCCAATGTTGAGGAGAGGGGGAGGAGTGTATTGGTTGCCTTATATTGTTGTAAAGGAGCTATAGGGAAGTGGTGGGAATTTTCACCAAGAGTTGTGCCTTGGGTTTTCGAAGCTGTAGTTTAACCAATACCAGAGATACTATTCTATGATGTATTTGTCAGATGGCGGGAGCTCGGTAAAGCCATAATGTGAATAACGCTGGAACGTGTCAACGAGCGGCCCTCATTGGCATCTGTGGTGCACTAAGTATAATACCAACATTGGCACTTTATGCCATTCTACAATAGCGTCCGTGGGCATAACCGGCAAATGCAATGCTGCGAAGGTTGCTATCAGACTCCGGAAAGCCGGACCCATTAGGAGTTCCATAATGGGACATACCGAAGTCCTCTCGCACTTCGATTGCATCCCTGATAAACTGGACCACTGCACTGTGGAGCCCACTCCTAGCGGCATCTTCTCCGCGCACATACCTCCGGGGGATCTGTGGGTGAGGCCGAGTCGCTGGAAAAGAGGCGGAGTGAGCTTTTTCACGTATGGATTAAAGATCGAGGGGAAGGTTGGAGGGGGAGTCTTCTGTCGGGAGCTCTCAATTAACTCTTGTGTCTATTTGTCTGACACTGTAGTGTCTTTCAAGCAGAAGTAGCAGCTATTAAGATAGCAGCAGGTGTACTACAATGAAGTGCGGCTTCTTTTAGGGAGGTATTCTCTCTATAATCTATTTCCAACTTTAACGCATATATTTTTTGTATTTAAACGCTTTTTATGCAATGCGGCATTGATTCGAGAATATCTTTTAGGATAACAAACATAACACACAAGAATTAATTTTTGATTAAATTATTGTCCTTGTTATTATAAGAAATTTATAAATATACTCATATTTTTATTTTTTGGTATTTTTAAACTTTATTTGCCTTGCTTTATTCGAAACGAATATTTAGCAAATCGATATCAATTCTCTTTTCATTATCAGTTTTGGCTTATTTTATCATGCAAAACCATTACAATCATGATATTTATATTTTAATATTCATTTAAATTTAATCATTATCATTCACGGTCTTTATATTAATAATAAACAAATGTCTTCTGATTTATAACTTTATAATATAATATAATTTACAGTTACGAATCCAACATACAATGAATTCCATAGTGTGGGCCATGTGGCTCAATCTAAGACCTAGTCAGTGCATTTTAGTTTTTTATTTACAGTAAATACGTGACATTTTAATTTAAACATAAAATATATGCAATTTATATCATTTCGAAAATAACACATGATTAAAAAAATAAGTCGAATTCTAACCTCTACCTCTAACCTCTAAATAACGTCTTGAGCTATGTATGGATAGGCGTAGTAAATTTATAATGTTTAAATGGGTTTGTATAGTTCATAAATACATATTTTGTTTGTCGCTATGCATGTATACAACTGTGTTTCAAAACTTTACTGTATTTCATTGTGTATCAACATGCATTACTTTAAATAAAAGAAAAATATATACTTATATATATAATATATATATATATTTCAACGATGTAATTGGTGAATCGTACAATTATTTGGCGGAAGTGTAGTCGCACAGTTGGCATTAAAAAATATTTTGTTAACATCAGGTTATACCTATTTGCTTCATAAATTATACATTTTATTGAGCATTTGGCGTATCAAATTCTTTTTCGTATTGTTGTTTTCCAAATTCAAGTTTTTGTTTTATTTTATATATGATATTATGTAGCTAAAATTCACTTTTGATATATATATTTTTTTATATATCCTTTATTATTATCCATATTACAATTGCTATTTAAGAAGCTTAAAAACTTTTAAATCGGTAGCATTTTGTATTTTAATTAAAACTGACATTAAAATAGTTTGCTTGTCGTCATTTATTATATTATTGGTATCTTTTATTGAATAAACTTGAATTTATTATTTTATTTTTATGTAATGTCATTCATTAGTAATCATCAATTTAACTTTTTTGCATTTATTTCAAATAGCTTAAATCTCATTTTTGCTTCGTGCCTTTAAACACAATCTTATATTTATTTTTTAATATTCGTTGACTAGAAATTAATACAAAAAATAACTTAATACTAAACATAAGCTTGTATAACTATCTCAAAAGTATAAAAAAATATTCAAGTCTTAAAATAGGAAACTAAAACTATCTTGCTCAGTAAATTGTTCATTATAAACTTGAGAAAAATACAATACAAAAGATAACAAATCAAATGACAAGTAGAGGTACTGCTTAACATGCACATAAGCCTTCCTTTTTTTTTTGAATTTATAGCTTATTTATTGTACACCGTTTTAATAAATTATTGAAAGGATTTTATTTAATAAAATATAAAAATTACACCGTATTTAAAATAATATAAGAAAGAATCTAACAGTGTTGCCACTTTATACACATAAATAATAATTTTTGCAATACATCTTTTCATTATGCAATTATTTTCCAAAAATATAGGAAATTTTCATCTAAAAATAAATTGGATTTTTATACATTTGGTGGAAAACGGTAAAGCGCGTGTTGAAGTCTGCTTATATATGTATGTATGTACACTAATAATATGGAAAGCATTTTCTGCTCCAACCCCGTACAATCTGAAATTTTACTTTAACAAAATTACACGAGCATTGTAAAGAAAAAAATACATAATGCTGTTAACAATTTAATGTAGTTTTTTTTGTTTTATTTTTTTAGGCAGTTTTTATTGTATCTATAGTAGCTGTACTCAATTTTTCACGACACAAATAATAGCAGTTTTGGCAGTTTTGCTTATAAAAAAAAAAAAATGTAGCATGCATTCAAAAAAATTGACCTTTATGTGTTTTTTATATAACGTTTGAGAAGTGCACTGTGACTGGTAATTAGGAATTTTTACCGGTTTATTCGAAAATGCTGAAATAACGGTAAATAGAGCGTGTGCAATACAGTTAGTAACTATGAATAAAAATATTATGTGATTAATTGAGAGAGGGAAAGGCTGATTTGGTTATTAACGCAATTTAAATTTATTTCTGATTGGCAATAAGAATAAACAATTCAAAATGCTTTAAGCAAAACAAGCAAATAATAAGAAAATTATATGAAACATCTTAACGCACAATTTCCAGCTAAACTATCGACATTGAATCAGCCTTATAATTAATCACATAATAGTAAGTAAATTTTAAACGTAACAAATCATTTTTGGACTTCACATTTTGAAAACACTATAAAATTGCAATTATTTCTGCATTAAATATTACTAATTACAATATTATATAACTATATTTAATTTCAATTTCGTCGCCAATAAACGCTGCTTAAATTATTATAATAATTTTTAGTTTTTCTTTTATAAAATCACAAATTTAGAATATAGTTCTGTTACAATTGTTTTTTACTTATGTTTTTTGTTTTTTTTTTTTTTGCTATTTGCTATTTGCGTTTTGCATTTTATCTTTTTAGTCTAATTTAAACTTACAATTTGCATAATGCAGCGTTCAGTTTTAATGCTTCGCGGAGTTTTAAACTACTCTGCATTTGGTTTTTGTTTGACGTAGCATTATATCTAAATCCTAACTGCTGGCACTAAATACAAAATCTACACGTGTCTGCTCTGCTTTAGAGTAAATGCGTTTGTTGTTTTTCATTTGCTTTTATATTAGTTAATTATTATTTTTTACTTTGCAGCTTTTTTCTTAAAGTAGTCTAGTCTGCCTTTTAAAGTTGCTAATAATATAATACGTTTTAATTACAATTTAGTTTATTTTTAATCATAAGTGCAGTGTTCTCTTATATTTTTGGACAATTTTGTTGTTTTAGTTTTTAGTTTTTCTTGCAATTTTTTATTAATTATCTGTGTATGTAGTGTAAAATTGCGAGTTGTTTAGTTATTCGGTCACATAACGATTATCATTCATTCATCTCATTTGTCTTTGACTGCGAGTAACAATTTCTATGCTTAATTTAAGCACGTGACGGTTTTACTGTTGCCTAATAGCCTTTGTTCACATTTCTTTGCTTCCTTTTTGGTATACCCGTATTATATACTTAGTTAGGAGGCAATTTCAGCTAAAGTAGGAATTACGTTTTCATCTTACTCTCTCACGTTCTCATTGTTTTAAATATTATTGTAATAATCTAACGCTTTTTTGTAACGCGAAATTGTAAATTTAAAAAAATCGAATCTACTTTTGGCATTAGCATAGATAGTTAGTTGCATTCCATTTCACCTGTTTTGAGTTTAAATTTTGTATTATTATTTTATTGTGCCTCATTGTTCCGTTCATGTGGTATATGTGCGTATAACATCACGTATGACGGCTCTACACAGTGGACACTGACCGCCACCAACACCACGCCACTGCTCGATAGCGCAGTCGTAACACATGCACATGTGTCCGCACATATAAAGCACTGAGTCGATTTGATTTTCATAGCAGATCGTGCATTCAGCGCCAGCGCTGCTATTGCCACTGTGATCCACGGTGTCTTTCCATTTATTCATCTCCTGAGTGGAATTGCAACCGTTCAACGAGGACACAGGCTGCAAAAGATTGAGTGGTAAATAAAGAAAATTATAGGTTAGAATTGTTGACAATTTATGGTAGTATTCAGCTTCTGTAATACTTTTTTTATAATTGCATTGTTACTCACCTCAATGTACTGATTATTTGTCATTGTTGACGAACAAGCGCCAGCCAGTACACCCGATGTTGGCTGCCTTGTTGCGGTCACACCATTACCGCCACCACTCACACTATTCAGTTCGTGTGTCGAGTTTGCAGGCGGTAAATTCACAACCAACACAGTACCGCCACCGTTGGGCTGAATCTGTATGAGATCCCCACTTGATGGCATACTGATCATGTGACCGGT
This sequence comes from Bactrocera oleae, assembly GCF_042242935.1. Taxonomy (NCBI): domain Eukaryota; kingdom Metazoa; phylum Arthropoda; class Insecta; order Diptera; family Tephritidae; genus Bactrocera; species Bactrocera oleae. The sequence continues at coordinate 18,268,380 of NC_091536.1, read as the reverse complement.
CGCCGTCGCCGTGGTATTGCCATTGGTTTTGGTGACGGGCGTGACCGTCGACACCGTCGCTGCAGGTACATTACAATGAGTTTGCGCCGCTGCCGCCACATTGGCCGTCATGGAGGCTAGTGTCGCCGCAGAGCTGTTCATGGTGTTGTGTGATGCCACAGTGAGCGCAGAGTTGTGCAACATTTTGCGCGATTCAGACATTTGGCTATTCAGACTATTCATCGATTCGGCAATTGACATGTTGCCGTGTTGCGGCAGGCGTTGTGTTGACGGTGCGGCTGAGAGCGGTTGTTGTGGATAGTTAACCATATTAGGTAGCTGTTGGCGGAACATGCGCACCGACTGTGTGGAGCCGTAAACATCGAGGAAAGCCCACAGCTGTAGGGATTGATCGACATGCATGACAACAACGGCCGGGCCATTGTTTTTGCTTATGGTTACCTCACCATTGGGCGCGACAAAGAAGGCGATCTCGTCACCGCGTTGTGGTTGTGAGGCGATATCCTTGCTCACCACCCAATATTCGGGGCGATCGAGCAGAAAATCAGAATCGTTGGGTAGGTCGGAGGGTTGCAGTGCCGCCGGGTTGCAGGAGGTAAGGCCCAGCGCCAATGCGCCCAAGTACATTTGTTCGGTTTTCAGTATTTGTACAATCACCTTCTCGCCGATGCGTATGGGACGCGCTGTGAACACATAACCCTGGCAGAAGTCATTTTCTGTGCGTGACGCTATGAACCGATCCATGGAGAGACGCACATTGCGGCCTTTGGTGATGTGAAATGGCACCGGTATGAGGCGGCCGTTGGCATTGTAGCGCAACGGTGGCAGACCATTGGCCATATCTTGTGCAAACGGCATTTGTTCCATAGAAATATTCAGCGATTGCATTGAAGGCAACACATGACGATCCAAATCCTGCTCGACAGCTGGCAATGAGCGACGCGATTGTTGATGCGGGTGATGTGGATTCAGTGGTATTTGTGGACCGGGCAATGTGCCACCAACACCAATTACACCACTATTGCCGGCAGGTAATGCTACACCGGCGGCCACGAGTCCATTGCCGCTCTGTTGATACATATAGACGCGCGCATCTAAGAACTCAATAGCAGTGCAATTGCCATAGATGTCAACCAAGGTCCAGAGTAAACCACGCGTATCGATGCCGCTCAATATGACACCCTTCTCCACGTTGTTGATGCCATAGATCACATCACCAGCCGAATTGACGTAGTAATAAAGTATGTTATCCTTTTCGCAATACTGTTCGTGCAGCGCTTTCGCCCAGAAACCGGGACGATTCGTTAGGTCGGGACACGCGTACTTGGGCAGCGCACCCTCCAGCGTTGCCGGATCGTTGCTGGTGAAACCGAAACGTATGCCGCCATTCCAATTGTTTGAAATTTCTGAGAAGCGTACACATATGCGCTCGTTGATGCGCACCGGGCGTGCTGAGAAGGTGATCGCGCGGCAGAAGCTTTCGAAACGACGTGCCAAAGTGCCGTCCCGTGATATCCGTATGTTGTCGCCATGTACGGTGTGAAACTGGAGTGGTGGCAAGTTGTTGGGACCGGCGCAGGAGGATGGTGAGCGACGAACTGGAAGGAAGAAAGCATACAAACAATCAGATATATTAACAATAAATGTAATAAAGATTATATGTACATGTATGATGGGAGTCTATTGACTCCACTATTGCTCAGTAGAGGTAGCTTTTAGATATTTAAAACCAATTGTAAATCAATAAAGCCTAATTATAATGGATTGGACTCAAAAAACTAGCAAATGATTCAACAGTTTTGAGGCCGAGCTTCGCCATAGTTGTGTGGTTTGGCGGATCTATATATATTGAAAGTAAAAGATATCACAAGTTTTAACTAAATAAAAATATATTTTTATTCCAAAAATTTTTGTTGCAGTCAAGCTAGATATACATACATACTTGTACATACATTTATATTTTTTTTTCTTTGCTTCGCTAATGTTTTCATATGTACGAACGTGTGCAGGTTATGTCCTTAAGGGGTTACATGGGTTTCGTCGAGCAAAAAACGACGGTTCATATAAAAAATGAAAATATTTTATTCAAACTTTTTATTATTCCGAAGACACATATGCATACATATTTGATAAAGATTTTGTGAAATTTTCAAAGGAAAATATTAAAACACGGGCATTACGACGTTATTTCCCGCAGTCCCTCGGAAAAAAGGTGCTTCCGCGTTGACAGCAGAACTTCTGACAGGATCATCAAAAGTAAAAAAAAAGTGTTTGAACTAAGACCATTAACTAGGTATTGGACAGAGAAAAAATAAATAAAGTAAAATTATAATTTTGGCAGACTTAAAAAAAACGCAAATTTTGGTGAAAATTTCTCTACGTTTTTTTGTTTTAAATAATTGTAATTAAAAGAAGATAAGTGTATTTGAAAGAAGATAATTGTAATTGAATTCAAGATCTTGTAAAGGATATTTTGAAGATTTGTAAAAAAATTTACTAAAAACGGTTGAGTAGTTAGCGAGAAATCTTGACAACCGACTTTGAAAGCACAGTTTCGAGAAAAACGCGTTAAAAGTTTTAAGGGACTATATACCTGACCACAAGCGCGCAACTTTTCAAAGCTGTACCTCCAAAACTATTACTGCGATCAACTTGAGAGTTTGGGACAATATTCTAGAGATGTTATAGAATTAAATAAGACAATACTTTTTTTGTTTTGTTTTTTGAACCCTTTAAGCACAATTAAGTACTTTACATGCTATATAAATACGATTCTACGTAGCAACATGCCTACCCTATTTTCAGCATTTACATATATATGAACTATATACTCGTATAAATGTTTCCTTAAATCCTTGTCCACTTGAAGAGCAGAAAGCAGCTGGCGCATGCCCATTTTCCAATTTTCGAAATAAAGGCAAAAATGTGAAGACATGAAACGTGCAACAACAATTGGTTACTGCCTACTTAATGCTTTTTTGTAATGTTTCTTCGCTTTTCGACAAACCAACCGACACAGCACGCTTGGCTGCAATGGCATTTGTTATAGTTGTTTTTGCTTGACTTGAGCTAGCGTCTTGTGCACCTACGTTGTTGTTATCCTTGCCAGGCAACCGGTTTATTGTCTGTCCTTAATTTGAAGTCGGACCAAACCAACAGATGCTATTTCACATTACTTGATCCTTGCGCTCATCTGAATATAAAAAGCAAAAAAACAACAACGACAAGCAATAGCGTAGAATGATATCTACTACCTTGGATCAATGTGTCGTCAATGCTTCAACATACTTACACATATTTACTTGAGCGCATGCGTATGCGCCATACATACAAAATACATGGTTGTGTGTCGACATGTTAATTTTTCTGTCGCGGCTGTTGCGTTCATGCCTATTTTTGGCTTTACTTTCAGAAGGGTAGCTGATTGTTGATCCCATTATACATTTTTTTACTTTTTATTTTCTGTTGTAAGCTATTATGCGCGCAAGTGGCACGCGTCTGGGATCGTCCTTATGTTGTCGTTGTCGAAGTTGTTGCGGTTGATTTAAATTCAATTTTTTCGCCTTTGCTTTTGTGCGCGCCAGCCGTCACGAATATCATTATGCATTTTATGTATGTATATATGTCATGTTAAGCTATGCTATGTTGTATTATGTGCAGCAGCCGTATGACAGTAGGTGAGTCGACGCATTAACCGCCTGACCGTCTGTCGATCGCAAGTGCTGCCGGGTGCTGTGGCTTGCAGCTTTTACTTTTTTTCTTATTTTCTTAACATTCCGTTGCGGCAACTGCTGTTGCTTTTGCTAGCATATTTGCAAATTAATTATTTGCGCCCTTCTCCAGCTTTTTATTTGCAGCTACTACTTTATAAATACACTTATTAATATGTATGTATGTATATGTAAGTATGTATGTAACATAAGTTAGCTTATGTTAAGTGGTTTGCGGCAGCATGCTCTTTTTAAAAAAAAAAATCGCTAAGTAATTAAGGACATAACATAGGAAAGATGGTCGGGCGGTCCCTTTGGCAAGTTTCTACATACACACATATGTACATGTGTAGATATGAATGTAAAGAAAAGTTATGTAAAATGCTTTTGCGCATACTTCATAACTTTGAGTCACTTAATCGTCCTTAGGGCAGCTTCTTATCGCCTTAAACATATGTTTATATGTGTGTATATCTTCTCTACAACAATTATACCTGAATATGTAGCTACAGTTTGGACACAATTTTTTTAACTTTAAGCAACTAAGGAAACAACTGTTGCTATTGGAATATTTTAAACCACAATCGTCATTTGTTTTGGCGTGCTGCTGTCGAACTTTGCTTGTTGCTTTTCTGGTACAATTTTTTGAATACAACAACTTTAGTATCAACAGTTTTTATTATTTCTTCCTTTTTGCAACTACATATTGCGGTTACATATGTGATAAGATAAACATTTCTTTATAAAAGTTAAGTTTGGCAAAACTTGTTTAACGTTCAAGTGTCGCTTCCTTTTGCTCTTCTGTTGTTGGTGCTCTGGCCAGATTCTACCATATTTTTTAACGGCCAACTTTAATAATCAAATAGTTTTGTGAAAACTGTAGGCCTAAAATTTTCATTAACTAACTCAAATGTTTATGAAGATAAATATGTATGTGCATGTGTATACTTGTGTGTATATATTCAAGCATGTAAATTTATCGCTGAATTGCCACTTATAGTTTAATTTAAAGAAAAGATAGCTACGATTGGCTTATCAGGCAAATCTCCAAGCTATTCAGTCATATTAATGTAAGTGTTTTATTAAAATGGGCCTTTATTAAAAAAATAAAAAAAAGATATAAACGATTCAATTTATTTTTCTTTTAATTAATTTGTTCAAATTTTCTCATTTTTTTCATTTTTAGATGTTGTTTTTTTCACTGTTGTTTTTCACTTTGCGAAAATAATATGTTAGAATCATTATGTAGTAGCTGAGGTTGACAAAAGCTAAGTTGTGTCTTTGATTTTCTTTCTCTAAATCTGTGCACAACTTGTATCCAAATTTTATTATAATTTGAAGATTCGGATTTTCAGTTATAATTTAGGATAGTACACAAAGTCGTGTTTCGAATAAATTCTTCAGAACTAATTCTTCAGGCTTAAGCTATTTTAATAAAAATAACGCGGGTTCGTAAGTTTGTAAAAGAAATTCAGACACCTAATTTTTTTTATTTTAATAAATATTTAAATACTATTATAAATTTTTACACAAGCAATTTTAAGTGCGCCTTAAATACACGCACTCACGCTCAACACAACTCAATCACTTTTGATAACACTCATTTCTATAAAATTGTACTCAAAGGCAGCTAAATGATATTATTGAGTGAAATACTTGTTAATGCTCAAAAACAATTATTTGAGTGAGAAAGCGCGATCACTCAACTCGATGAGTGTTTCTTCAATAGAGTGGCGAACAGGAGAGAGAAAAGTGATTTCTGCAACCCCTTAATTGTGAGAAAAGTAGCACAACCTCCAAACAAAGAGAGTGCCGAAAAAATGCATTTAATACGCCACAGGAACTGAAGGAGTCCTAATAAAATGAAGAATAACTTTTGTTATTGCGCCCTTATGGAGACGTTAAACAAATAAAATAAGGCGTCGCGAGTGCACAGCAAATTTTCGGGGGTTGAAAAGTTAACGTAAAATCCAAAAATGAAGGTAACTTCAAAATGCAACTGGAGTAAATGTAAAGGGAAAGAAGAAATACTAAGTAAAGGCAAATGAAAACGGCAGATGTTCAAATTTCCGAAAAAACACACGCACGTGCATACAAACATACATATGCATGCATACACATATGGACACACAATGTAAAGTTGTGAGGAGATCGAAAAAAAAGAGAAATGAAAATTTACGTAGAAATAAAATTAAATACACATGTTCATACATACATAACTAATATATAGTACATATTCATATGTGTGTTGATTTAAGAAACATATAGAAAGTATAACCACGCAAGTTGGATTTGAAACGTTTTAAAAACACTGCTTAAATCGGTTTTTAAAGCTAAAACTAAAAATCAGGAAAAACGTTAACTTCAGACTGTACCGAAGCTATAATACCATTCACAAATACAAAGGTTCTTTACAAAAACTTGATTCCGATTGTTCAATTCATATGGCAGCTATATGATATAGTGATCTGATCTGAACAATTTTCACGGAGATTAAATTGTTGTCTTAGACAATAACTCGGGCCTAATTTCGTGAAGTTATATCGTCAAATGAAAGAGTTTTCCATACAAGCACTTGATTCCGATAGTTCCGTTTGTATGGCTACATGCTATAGTGATCCGAAGTGAACAATTTCTTCGGATATGCTATTATTGCCTTAGACAATAATTCGTTCTAAATTTAATGAAAATATCTCGTCAAATTAAAAACCTTTCCCTACAAGAACTTGATTTCGATTGTTTAGTTTGTATCGCAGCTATATGCTATAGTGGTCCGATATCGGCCATTCCGACAAAAGAACAGCTTCTTGGTGAGAAAAGGTTATATGCTACATTTAAGAACGATATCTCAAAAACTGAGTGACTAGTTCGCGTATATACAAACGGATGGACGGACAGACAGTATATTTTATAGGGTCTCCAACGTTTCCTTCTGGGTGTTACAATCTTCTTGGCAAACTTAATATACCCTAAAAAACAGCAAAATTTATAATGTCTAAAGGGCTGTTAGTCGCACAAATATCTACACACATGTACACAGTTAATAAGTTGCGCTAGAGAAAAAAATGAAGGGGGCATTAAACCAGGTCTTAGACACGCTTAAAAATGAAATTCAACACCACCAACGGCTGAAAGCAAAGTACCAGTACACTAAATACAATTGAGACTCGGGTTCAGCCAAGCGTATGGGCTAGGGTATATTCCTACACAATACATACAAACAGCATAACTTCTGTGTAGACAGAAGCAGGGGAGCCAACATTTAGGGCAGACACAGGGCTTGGCAAAAATCAGAATCTTGTCTCACTTAAACCAAGCTGGAAACCTACAAACATACAATATATCATATTTTAAAGGTAATATGTATCTATACACTTACCTATGTATATATATACATACTAGCTTAGCTCAATGTGTAAACTAAAACCGGTAGCAACCGATGCGGATATGCATATACGTGCATAAACGGCATGAATATTAAGAACACATCCGGTCTCTCAAGCCGATGAAGGGGATACACACACACCCAAACAAAATATAGAGCCAGGATGAGAAGAAGTCTTCGACCGTAGAAAGGAAGTAAGCTGAATAAGAGCGCTGTTATGTCTACGCAGCAGCAGCAGCAACAACAAAACAAGCTGTATGAATAGCCAAGTGGAGAGTGCGATAGTACTTCCGGTCTTAAAGACACATAAACTAACACAGTCTTACCAAACTCAGCTTCGCATGGAGCCTGAAATCAACTCGCTGCTTGATTATACATAGGTTGTGGTAGATACAAATTGTTGTTGGTATTCAGACAGACACACATACATATATATACATATGTGCGCACTTATTTATATACATATCGACATATTGTAATGGGTTTGCATTAAACATGTTTGATTACAGCGCATGAGCAGCTGCAGGCTCAAGTGCATGCGGTAGCAGTAGTTTGTGATAATGGTGGTTTACATAGAATAATATGCATATTGATGACGACAATTTCGATATGACTTAGTGATACAAATAATAACACACTTTTAGTGCTATAACTTATTGCCGTGAAGAAATTGAAATTTGTAGTACGAAAATAATTTAAAAAAAATATTTTTCAGTTTTATAAGCCGCTTTCGGAACTTTTCTCAAAAATAAAACAAAAAATAATAAATTTAACTATCTTCACTGGAAGACCTTAAGCCAGGTTTAGACGATGAAATGAATTATGTTCTGTTTCTATAAACTTTTTTTCAGGTAAAATATAAGTTTAGTTAGTTCTTTGTGTATATATACAAACGAACAACAAATATTTTAAACATTGTATTATCTAAGAATAGCTAGTTTAAAATTTTAATGGTTTGCCCATAACCTGAACTTTTACCATTTCGATATTCTAGCTGCTTCAGCACTTGGCGCTATTACTTTCTAATTTCAAGGAAGCGCTGACCTTGCTTCTTCCTTACCACGCTTACAAAACACAATTAACCAATGAAAATTACAATAGACAAGAAACGCTGTTACAGCGAGCAACGTAACATAAACATCACCATTTTTAGCGACAATTTTTCAGCGCTTCCAATCGATGAATGCACGCTTGGTTGATCAAACAAACTCGCCGTTCTAAACAAATAAAATTCACAAAAATATTTGTAAAAATGGAAAGCAAAATAATAAAAAAAAATACTTGTATGCAAGAATTTTAATTTGAGCAGAAATCGTTTATTTTGCTACAATTCTAAAGGAAGAGAAAAATAAAAGCTAGAAGGCGAGGCATAAAAACACCGATGAACGTTAAAAAGCGCAAAGCAACAAGCAAGCGCCAGTCACTTCATTGCTTCGGTTTTTGTTTTTTATATTTTTTAGTTTTGCTGTGTAACAAATTGGTAATTATGACCTGTAACTAATTAAAGAATCAACAGTCGTTGCATAATTTGTTATGAATTGCGTTTTGAGCGAAGCAAAATGGCAACATTCGGCGCGAGAAGGCCGGATAGCGCTTGCATGAGTATGTATGTATATAAAATACAACAGACACAGATTATGCTAAATGAAAGGCAATATTACAAGCTTATTTAAGGATGTTCACAGCATTGTGAGTTTATAAGGAAATATATACAATGTCGGTGATAATGAATATGTTTAGAACATTTGCCGCATTAGATTGAGGCGTTCCAGCAGATGTTTATCTTCAAGAATATGTATGGGTAAGTAAAAAATAATAACAATTTTTCTATATGGCCAGCTAATATTTGTAGAAATAATTATTCAGCACATTAATGATGTGCAACAAATGTGCATCACAGCGTACGAGTGCGTGTGGCATGCTTATTAAATTAACGCGGAAGTCGCCAGCTATGTGTTCGCAAGCATACATACATATATGCACTTGTGACTACATTCATACATACATACAAACATATTATATGACTGAGAACACTTGTCACTTTACTGCACTCATGTCTCCAGTCGAAAATTAGTACGTTTTGTTTTTGCTTTAATATTTTGTAATTGCCTTACAACAACAAACTACAAATTGCCGCAAATGTTTTACAATTAATATTATTTATATATGTATTTGCCATCGATCATTGATGCATTCATTCATTGCATTGCTTGGCTCGCCTCATTCATGCGCAGCACTTGTGGCCAAAGAACATTGCATGCGGAAGACTTGTTGCTGTCAACATAGCGACAACAACCTCTTTTAAATACTAAGTCAGTGACTAGACCGCCGCCTTAAGCTTCGCATTATTACTGGTCACGGCTACTACATATTTTCTGCTTTACTTCCATTCTTTTCCTATAGAAAAAAATTTATATAAAGTACGTGATTTCCTTTCGGCGACACGAACTTCTTTCAATTAAACGTGCAAGCATTCGCCACGTACTATTTATCAATGAAGTTTTGCGTGTATACCTACATACATACAAATATTTACTATAAATGCCAGACATCTTTGCCATTACAAGTTTACTATCGTATTTAATGCATTGATATATATTTTTCTTTCATTATTGGTGTTTAGCACTTTTTGCACACAGTTGTCCACTTCCCCTAACTGCATTGGCTCATTGCTACATACAAGTACATATGTATGTATACAACGACTAAGTTAAACTCTAATGCGATATCAGTGTTGCATTAAGGCTTATAGCGTTTCCACAGCACGTTGCACTTGCTGCCGTCAATCAATGTTATTGGCGAGTCGGTGAAAAATTAAATAACAACATTCTTTTTAACATCGGTATAGCGTTTTCGTCGATTTGTTGTACGAAACGCATGATTTGCAGGGGTGATTTTTCTCAAATGCACCGAACGTCATGAAAATGTACATAAACAAAAAAGAAAATAATTTCAAAAAACGTTAAAAGATTATTTATATTATATAATACCCTTCACAGGTGCATTTCTTATAGCATACAAGTGTATAAAAAGATCTTTAGATTGATTTTAATCGCCCGGTTTGTATTACAGATATAAGGTCTCTTGAAGTTACTTTGTCAAAGCTTTCCATATTAGAACATGAATTGGATCGGTCAGTTTGTATGGCAGCTTTATGCTATAGTGGTTCGATATCAGGTTTTCCTACAAATGAGCAGCTTCTTGAGGAGAAAAGAACGTAAAATTTCAGAACGATATCTCAAAAACTGAGGAATTAGTTCACGTTTATTCAGACAGACGGGCGAACAGCTCCTTACGCTGATCATTTATATACATATATAGTATATTAATTTACTCTGTTCAGGGTATACAATTTTTTATAAAAAATTAAGCGGCGCCCATCAATTGATTTGATCGGTAAACATATTATATTAAGACGCATTTCCCAGGCTTGTCAAATCTGTCTAAGCAAACGATATATGAATTCACCACACAGTCAATCAAAGCGTTGGCAATGCATTACGCAATATGTATGTACTAGTGTATTAGATGTCAAAAGTTAAACTGCAAACTAAAAGTACACACATGAAAAAATAAAATACATATCAACAATTAAAAAAACAAAAGCAATTTATGGCAACTAAAAAGACGCTTAATATCACTTCACGCAGCTTGCTGGCGCTGCCCGGCAATGGTCACTTCCGTTGATTGCAAAATTTCAGATTTTTAAAGTATGGGAGGCAGTGGAGTGCATTGGCGTAGAACTACTTATAACAACATTTGAATGCGAACACAATAAAGGGAAGCCACAAAAGCGAACTAAAGCAGCAATTTCTGCGAATAAACCGCAATAATACACACATAACTCAATACTTACAAGCTAGTAAAACTGTAAACAAGTATTTATGACAGAAAATCAGCCAGTCACAACGGAAGGGACAACGCAGGCGAATTGCGTGCGTTTGTGTGTGTGTGTGTAACTAAGAAGCGGCAGCACAAACGAGTAGTCAGCAGCTTAGTTGCACAAACGGCTGAGCATTGAGTGTGATGAACTTCTTAATCTGTGAAAATGTGCATCAGGCTCCGTCGGTCGACTGGCTGAATTGTTGTGGGCATTGCACTTGTCGGCGGCTGCGGCGCATTTCCGCTAGCATTTTACTTTTTATAAATAAAAAAAAATCAAAACGAAGCAAAACAAAAGCAATGTGCACTTTTCAATTTTATTGCGACAAATTGTAGAAAACACTTGCAATAAAAAAATGGACAGCACTGGCATTTTAGCAAGCAAGAATAGAGAAATATGAATACAGCAGTTGGACAATTGTCAGTCACAGGCGTTGAGGTCAAAGTGGAGTGCAATGCACTGTTGCAATGCTATTGGACACATAGCATACATACATATACATATGTATGTAGCTTGGGTCATTTGAAACCACACAAGCCGATTACATCAAATAGCTGAAATGAGTACAGCGACAAAATACGAGAATGCGACACGCTTCTACATTACTATTGCGAATTCGAGAGCAAACAAAATCGGTGAAGCAGTCCGTCATTCGATAGCTTTTGGAAACAAAAAAAAAATGTAACATAATAGATAAATGGCAGACAATATTGTTAACGCATGTAAAACAAGTAATGCATAACGCGACATCCAAAGTTAACCAACGATTTGTGGTGAATTTCAGGTTGCGATTTGTGACTTTTAAAGCTGATTGCAACACAGCAAAATGTAATAAATATGTATGAATGTAGATATGCACAAAAAGTGAAGGCGAATAAAAAAACTTAGTTAAATAAGCCCTTATACTATATTATTTTATTTTATCTACCGATTTGTGACTTTAAATATAGAATTTTTACAACAATAAAATTATGAAACTCGCGTTGCCAGTTTTGCAATAAAGGCAAACTAAGGCGTCAAAATATTATATCTTTAGAGGAAGTTTTTTCGAATTGTCCATATATTAACATTTTTTTCCCAATTCAATATTTAAATTATAAAAAGTTGCAAATACATTATTTTATGCATCTTTGTTTATTTATTTGGAGTCATATAATGTAAAAGTGGATCATCGCGATCTATAAAAAATTTTATGAAGCAACATAATAAAAACCAAAATTCATTTAACCCCAACAGAGTTGAGTGTGAATGGCCTTAGAACTCTTGACCAACACAGCTTGATGCTTGCTGAAGCGGCAAAATTAAAAACTAACCGACACAATTTTCTCTTCTATTGTGTGTATATGTATAATAACCACATAATGAGTGTTTCTTTAAATTAATCAAAGTATAGCTGGAGCAAAAAGAGTTCACTACTTCACTAATATACATACAATGTATTTATGTACAAGAGCATAAATGAAGATAAAAAACATGCCGCAGTGTATTTATAAAAGCACACACATACACATGTGTATAGCGTTTCAACCCATTACTTGCTCGAAGGCCATGTATGCTTTTATTTTAAGTTTTTAACTTTTTTCAAAACATCACAAACATCATAAACAAAAAATACTTTGAAAAGGGGAACTCAAAACGCGCTGGGAGTCGAATTGCATTTCCAGATACTATAAATATTCATATGACGATGATTCAAACAAGCATACATACATATGTAGTATATATAAAATATATTGGAACATTTTGCCACATATTAATTAATGATGTGTTCATGAGGTATGAAGCTGCAACAAAACCTATAAAAGCGAATAAAGATTCATTTCTATAATTGAAACATATGAACTTATGAATGTGCTTAAGAATATATGATATTTTTATGTGAGTATAATTATCTACGAAATAATAAAGAATTATGGATGCGTGAAGTGGCTCAAGTCTCAAATTTATAATTGAGCGCAATAGCGTGTTGCTATCATTTCTAGCTGCAGCCCAAACTGCTCGAAGGTAATGGAGTAAAGAAAATTCATTTTTAAGACGCAAAAGCATTTTGGAAAACTAACATAAAAACTGCCTACAAACGTACTATTCAAAAGAAATATTGAATACGTAAGCAGCATAAATACAAAATATGTATTAACGTGTTGCTGCACTGATGCCCTTGTATATATATTTTATTATTTTATATACATTTGTATATCTCCTGCCAGCAATTTCAACGGTTCGATAAACCGAGAAGTAACCAAAACGTACAAAATTATAACGTGGAAGCCTGGCAAGGTAAAAATAACTCCACATTGGCTACATTCGGCTCGTGATTACATATACATATACAAGCACATATATATTTGTATATAGCTGCAGTAGATGCACAATGCTATGCACCAGCAGCTACGCCCGCAGTGTTGATGCAATTTCTTCGAAGGGGTCGCATGCTTCAGTGCCCAAAGTACGAACGCCTGAAGATATGCCTGTACACACATAGATACACGACTCTATACGTATGCGTGTATGTCGGTATAGTTAGGTAAAGCAACAATTTGAAAGAGTCCGCGTAATTTCAAGCAAAGAAACATGCATACAAAATTGTTGGCAGTTGTGGGGTGGCATGCTGATGGCTCATTATAGACACAGAAACACATAGAAACGCACACGACGAAGCAGAAGTAGATATGCTTTTCCTTTTTTTTTTTATAATGCCAAAGAAATGTTTTAGAGCAGAAAATTTTATTTGGTGTTGTTGAACTGGGAAGCAATTTGAACGACTAGAAAAATTTTATGCTTGCTCGCGGTGCCCACAAGCTTGCAGCTGCTTCTATAGAGCTAATTACATACATTTCTATGCATATGTATGCTTGATGCGAGCCGATGAGGTAATTTGCGGCATAAGTTGGGCCAATGAGTAAGCTAGGCGATAACTGATTTTTTTTTTTGATTAAATAAATTAAAAATAAAATTTTAATGACGAAGTAAACGTAAAAAAAATACAGAAATAAAAACCATTAGGGTTAGGGTAGGAACATAGAAGATTTTTCAATAGAATTCCAATGGAATTCAATAAAATTAAGTGTCTACATATATTTGGCAGCTAAACTAACTAGCAACTAATATCTTGCCCTCGTGACGAAACAAAATTTTTTTTTACTAAAACCCAAAATCTGATTCAATACATTTTAAATTATATATTTAGTTTTAATTTTCACTAAATAAATCAATTTTTTCGAAAATTTGAAACAAATGTTTTATTATTCTTTAAAAATGTAACTCATTTTAATAATTTTATTTATATTTATTAAACTTTTTCTTGATACAAAACCCAAACTAAGGTTCAAGAAATTTCATTTTATGCATATATACATATACATATGTATATACTAATTTTAACCCAGCAAGCCTAATATAAAAAAAAAAAACAATTATGCGTATAGATACACACTCTACCACATTTAGTTAACCTTAAAATTTCATTCATAACATCAAATTAGCTAATATTAATTTTTCAACTTTTCACAACCTACCCCCTCAACCATTCACTAAACTTGGGTGACGCATGCGCCTACAGAAGACACACATTTTCAACAAATTAACATTTCAAATTAGAGTTGAAAATAAGAAATTATTAACAAATCACTGCACCACGCTACATTTTGCATTTTGCGTAGGTCAATGCGGCCAACGCCTAATATTATATATGTATATAAACATATTAGTAAGCCAATGGGGTGCATGTCGGCGGATCACGTGCCACTAGAGCAACACTAAAACAATAACAACAGGGCCAACATTAACTAAAGGAGAGCACACAGCCATTAATGCATTGATTTCGTTGACTTTACTTGTTGTTGTTTTATACCGGTAATGATTTTTAAACGGCGTAAGTCAAATTGGTGGCGGCACGCGTCGACAAAACAGTAGGCGGAAGTGTAACGCTGCACAATAGGGCTGGCATGTGACGCGTGTAGATAATCAAAACGCCGATACAAAATCGAACTTCGGCAATTAGTTGCGGGCAGGAAGAGAAAATCGTGTCGAAAAATGGCTAAGTGCATGCCGTTGAATATGAATTGGATAGTAAAATGCGTAAAAACAAAGTTGCCGTCTGTAATTGGAACCGGAAATGCGTGGGTTGAGTGTCCACTGACACAACGGCGGTGCTAAATGCAGTGGCTATTTAAAGTTAAAGGCGAGGCATTTATCCAAATGCAAGAAACGGGTTAACATTTCAAAAAATATCACAATAATTAAGCTATAAAGAAGATTAAATTAACAAAATTTAGGTGCTAATCTCAAAACAAACAGACGTCAAAGTAGTAATATATTGGAAAAGAGAAACTATTGTAAATTATAAAATTAAACTTCTAACAAAATTACTGGAAGCTGTCACTTTTATATAGTTAAACGAATAAATTTTCAGTTTACAAACTCTAGAAATAAAGCTCTAATAAAATCAAAGTCCATTTTACACCTACGAACATTTTAAGATCTCAGCAGTGACCGTTCAAATTGTTAATGCTAATTTTCATAATTAAAACACCAACGCTTCAGGAGACCACGCAGTTTTTAAATGACGATGTGTAAACAAATGAAACAGAGATAACACCGTTGCATTCACATAGTACAGAAAATGCAAACTAGTCTGTCAAACAAAACAAACACCCACATTATATATAAAAAAAAATGTTATGGATACAGGTTACAAGCGAACTCATAGCAAAATATACATAAATAATAAATTGTGTCACAATCGAGTGGAAATCGATTAATGAAACGATAAACAAAATGTAAAAAAGATTTAAGCGGCAGCGTTCACTGTGTGTGGGCATTGGCACTGCCACGCACAATTAATACCAGAATTATGAATGATTTCATGTGGTAGGCATATGAAACGTATTTATAAACGCCCATGCAAAACAAAAAAAACAGTTTTGTTACTTCTTTAAATATGCAAAAAGCGATTAGCATAATACACTGCTTCGATTAAATTTAGTGTTAACGCTAATAAAACAAGTGCATTTGCAGATATTGGAGTAGGCGTCAATGAAGCGCGTTCGTAGTTAACGGAAATGTCACATACTTGTAGTAGTGTTTGACGTAATTGTTTGTAGCTAAAGAAAAATTGTTATTTTACAAGAAAAAAATAATAATGGAAATAAAAAAAATTAAATTAACAAAAAAAAATAATAATGATAAAAAATAGTAAAAACAATAAATAGAAAAAAATTAACAGAGAAAAGATTTAAAAAAAATAATATAAAAAAAATTATCAGAATTTTAATTTGACAGAAACAAATTCACGAAAACTGATAATGATCACCTTTAGTAAACAATATATCAATATGTAGTCAATTATAATGATGGGATAACTTATCAGATTGAGTAAACTATCAATCGCAAACATTAACAAATGGCCAGCGGCTATTTTCTATAGTTATAAATGTAAATACGCACAAAAAGTTAACATTTCTCACACAAAAGCTAGACATTGCTAAATGGTAACACTAATAATTGACCGTTTTTGTGCTTCAGTATGGTTTGTGAAGGGTTTAGAATTATTTTGCTTGGGAAAAATTACACAAAAACTTAGCTTAAGACTGAACAACACAAAGTAAATATAGTATTATATTTCTTGAATACTGTTTTGTTAGAATAACACGCTAATGAAGCGTCAAATAAAAGAAAAAAGTAGTTAACACCAGAATAATGTGCTGGTGTTACAAAACAAAAAAAAAATGCTATTCTTTATCTAAACAATTAGAAAAAACAAACAATTGGAATAAATGGGTGTTTAAGCAGCCTTAAGCGTTTTGGAAAGCTTGATCATTATGCTTATAAGTTGACAAATTGTGCAAAGAGCACGTGAGATATTAATGGTTGATAATAAATATAATGAAACTATTCCGAACAAAGTGCTCTAAAAGTAGTAAAAATACGTGCTCTCGAAAAAATTATAAAAATTTAAATTTCAATATTATATAAAATATAGTGATGAAATTAATTATGTATAAATATAAATATAACGGTTATTTTAATATTGCTTCAGTTGTTTGGAAAAAACAAAAATAACTTTAATTAAAGCGTTAGTACAAAAAGTAATATTTATTTCCAAACAATACTTAATAAATAAATAAAAATGAATTTGAATTACATTAATTTGTACCAAGCAAAATTTTCACAACGGCATTAATGTCTTTTAACTGTCAGTGAAGTGATGGGTTAATTGCTGTGACCCCTTTTGACAGTTGTAAGTGGCAAGCGAAATAAACAAAGCGATGGGACGAATGTTTACGAAGAAAATTCTGAAATTAACAAACATACTATAATTGAAAAGGCGTACAATTGCTGGGGGCAAAAGTAAAACAATATATGTGCACGGTCATCTCGTTCTCCTATTTAAGTTAAGGTTGATCGGGTCTCAATGCGCGCCGCGTGCGAATGTACTTTTTTGGTTTGGCATGCCATTGCGTAAAATCGATTTAACCATCAAACGCTGTAGCGGTAGCCACAACAAGTGAAACCTGATTTACCGTTTGCAATGAATGCGCCGAATTCCCACGCTAACGATGCCGATACGGACTAGTATTGCCAATTATTGATACCTATACATAAATAAATTGTCAGCCAAGCGATGAAGCAACGTGAGATTCGTGATAAAAAGAAACAAGTGCGCGGGGATTTGGAGGAAAAATAGATGAGAAAAAAATGTGAGTAAAATAAAATAGCGAAAATTAAATATATATATATATTAGTTAAATTACAAAAACCGCAATATACAACAAAAAAGTTTGAGTGTGAGAAAAAGAACGCAGAAATAATCAGTGCTGAAATTACGTAAAAAAAAAAGAAAAAGAAAATTGCTCAAATGTAAATGTAATTGGCATATAAATCGGCACAAGCATAAACAACAGCAACAACATATTTCCCACGATACCAAATTTGTATATTGAAAGTGGAAAAAAGTCAAAGCAACATATTGATGCGCTCACTTCCCACTCCGCAACAACAGAACTCCACTCTGATAGCAATCATTTGCAATAAGGTAATTTGGTGCATGCAACAAGCAAGCGCATCTCAACCAGCTATATGGTTCATGCTAGAAACAGGCAACAAGCTGTGTTGTACATGCATGCGCGTTTGAGACGAGCGAAAGAAATTATTTACCAAGCAACAAGCTAACAAACTGTTAGTTGTAATAGGCTATTGTGGAGGCATGCAAAGCAAAAACCAACAACGGAGATAAAAAAAATTTGTTTGGGGGCAGAAGCTCCTGCAGTGACGTTTATAACGGCACTTGAGGTTAAAATGCTCACGTTACTGCCGATAGCCACAGGATGTGTGGCGTGTGGAAGCCGATTGCCTGCTGACGAGCGCATCAAGCAGCTCTTTGTAGCTAAATGCTGCAGTAGTACAAATATACATATGTACGTAAGTCTATGGTATACTAGTGTATATATATAGCAAATTGGTAATGTGAAAAACGTGCAAGTGGCATCGACATAAAATTTGGACATATTAATATACTCACATACAAGCATTGGCGACCAGATAGAGTTAATGCGGAATCGTGTGTGTCAAAGTATTTGGCGATAAAACGCTGTTATTTAATTTTTTAGCGAAAATAAACGATATATGAAACTGAGCAAACTCTCAACACAAAATACATATAAACACGAGTTGCAGCACTTTGACTACAGCCTGAATGCCACATGGCATATATGAAATACTGTGTGCATTTGTCGATATGCGTGTTTTTTTTTTGCACGTGCATCAGCACTAGCCGCTGGTGTTCATTGAACTCTTGGCACAACTAACTTCAACTAACGTTCCGCCTATAAATAAAAATAGATGAGAAATGAATTCCAACTAATTTTAGCCATCACACGAAAATCGAGCACTGATCTTCTCAAGATGCGCTGCAACTTAGATCAATTTAACTAATTTTAAATCGCAACTCATAGCAACACACAATCATCTGTTTGTCAGCTGATTGGCTTGGATTTTGTATCGAAAAAAGGTTAACAGGTAAACGCTTGTAAATGAGGTAGAATATCAGGTAACCCGAAGCAGCTGGACGAAATCTCACAAGAAAAACGAGAAATAAAACTAAAAGAAGAGAATCGAAAATTGGATATACTCGTATAAAACAATAAATCTTATAAAACGTAAAGGACAGCAACCCCCGCTGCAAACAGCTGGCCGCGATGGTGGTGCTAAGGAATTTCTTGTATGTACGTCTCAACTCAAACGCTATGAAATATCAAGGCAGCTGGTCTTTTGCGCCCACTTGCTTGGCAATTACGCACAGCACGTTTTGACCCACCGTCGCTGTATGTACGTGTTGCATGCAGTTCAAAGCGAATAGTTACAATTACGAAGGTGAATTGAGTCAAACTATGAATACGGGCATATAATTGTGAGAACGCTCACTCAGGTGTTGCATAGAGCGCAAATATATATACATATATATGTATACTTGTATGACTATGTATGTGCTACCTAGTAGTTGGTTGACTTTAGACACAGGCACGTAGAGAGTCAGTAAAAATTGGTGGTAATTGGTGGCAAGACCAATGAAAGCAAACCATTATTGTAGATGTATCATGGTATATAATAAGAGAGCTAAGTTATAAAAATGTGATTTATACTTTTTATAGTAATGAGCATTAATTTTTACAATTAAAGCTAAATTTAAAATTACGCCTTCATATCTGAACTCACTTTTACTCCTTAAAATATATGCCAGATCGCTGCAGAGCAATGCTAAAATGACGTCACTTTAGAAAAATCAATAATATAAAATTATGCTAATCTTCTGCCGTGCTATACCTTCTTCAAATTAGAAAAAAAAGCCATGCCTCAGTGGAAGAATTCAAATTTACTTTTATGTAAATTACATAATTTTTTTATCTCAATATTTAATGACATCATCGTCCGTTTTGCAAGCGCTCTTTTTAGCATTTTATGTTCGTGCAACACATAAGCTTATTACTCATTTTCCCACCCGATTATTTGCATTTTTATGTCTTTAATTTATTTATGCTTGTTCCACTGGGTGCGCAAAACGCAGCTTAGAATCTTTAATGAAAACCGGCTTGCTTCGTATTTCGCCTTAAAGCGAAAACGCTTGTGCGATGGGAAAACTGTTAACCGAAATCGAAATGTTCATATTGACAAAAGATAAATATTGAAATTAGGCAATGAATTCACAAATAAAAGCGGCTAACGACAGATTAAAGCAGATAAGTGTTTGAACAAAACGAAAAGCTAAAAAAAAGTGTTCAACAAAAGGTATTAGTTGAAGGCGGCATTTTGAGAAACCAAATTAATCATTTGAAGTATTTGTTCAATTCTGTTTAAACTCAATTAAGCGGCTGTGAGCTTTAAAATATTCGCATGCAAAGTTGGAAGATATTATTTTATTTTTTCAAAAAAAATTTAATTATTAGCATTAGTTAATTAACTTTAGTTTACTTGAAATATTTTAAAGTAAACTAAATAATATTTTGTTACAATACAATTATACAAACAATTTTATATGATGTCACAGTCCTTAACTTGAGGGGTGTCTAAAATGTTAAAATGCTACATAATGTTACGATTAACAGCTGTGTAAAATAGCAGCTGCAGCAATTAGGATTTCGTTGAAATCGATCGTGTAATTTATGCAAAAATATTCGTAAATTAAAGCAGTTTTTAATGTAAAAAATTAATTGTAAAACAATGGCGTGTCGTATAATATGTATGGATATAAGAAATCGTAATAAACTATGATAAACAAACTACAACTTTGAGGGCAACTTTTATAATTTTATTACGGCAGTCATTAAAAAACAATTGTTTGATAAACTTGCAATAAGTGGTGAAATTAAAAATATTAATTTGCTAAATGGGAAAGTACCGTTTGATGATTCAGGCTTTTATTTTGAGATCTCGAGTGCTTGTCAGTCATAAATTGTAGAAGATATTTACCAATAAATGAAACTATTGAATACTAAAGCAGTGCATTTCGTTCAGTTTGCACTGGTACCAATCTTTTTTATTATATAATAACAACAGAAAACCCTACAAAGATATTGGGATAAATGCTGACGCATGTTTGGCATGTGAGAAGTAC
Organism: Bactrocera oleae; assembly: GCF_042242935.1. Classification (NCBI taxonomy): domain Eukaryota; kingdom Metazoa; phylum Arthropoda; class Insecta; order Diptera; family Tephritidae; genus Bactrocera; species Bactrocera oleae. The sequence goes on along the minus strand of NC_091536.1, from coordinate 18,247,294 downwards.
AGGAATTCTATAATAACAATAGAGGTTCTATATATAAATAAAAATAAAAATTTACATTGCAGAAGTGCAGGCAAAGTCAGCCCGGTGAGCAAGCGAATACTCGATTAAAAGCGGAGGGCGCAGAGCGTTGCAAGCTAATAGATAGCGGAGCAAATCAATGAAATTTTTTTTCCATTCCCTTACCGGAACGTTAAACAAATGAAGTCATAGAGCTTTAGGCGCCTCAAAATGAATAAGCAGGTAACAATCAGTACGGCACTCAACGTTAGGTACAAACAAACTTAGAAACCAAACATAACATCAGAAAAACTTACTGATAGAAAGGAAAACAAATAAATAAAATAAAGCTAAACAACAGCAACGTGAAAAGTGGGTTAAAGTAAACCGTGAGAAGATAAGAAACAACAACGATTGAGTAAACGTAACGAAATGTTTTAGTGTAATCGCGGAAGGAAGCACGAAAAAAGAGCGCAGACAATTGGGTTGGTTGTCTTAACGGCAAAACTGTGTAGTTTGTTGTGGAGGTAACCAAGGTGATAGCAACAAAAAACATGTTGAATAATAATGGAATGATTGTAAAAGGTAAATTGAAGATATTTGGTGGAGATGAGTGGGGCTGATTTTAGACTTGATAGTAAATTGTTGTGTTTGTACATATGTAAATAACTTCGTAGGTAGTTGCGAAAGTTCTAGTGACGTTTTTACTTAACTTTTTGAAAAGAGTAAGCAGATCGCTGAAATAATTTTTCAAAATGGTATCCACGTACGAAAACAAAACAAAACGCTTTCTCCAAACAAATTTTTTTCATTCAATATCTCATTGATTTATCTACACACACTTCAACGAAATAAAATGTAAACATTAAGTATTGGTATTTACAAGTAAGGTTAACAAATAAAAACAAATCTTTAAAACTGAATTATTCATTTAGTAATTTCTATTGGATTAAGTAAAAATTATTGCAACTATCAGTGAAACATTAAGGAGTAAGTAAAAATTAAAAATTTAACAGTTATCTTTGCATATAATTCACTCATCATATCAGTCACAAAATCGCCTGTTTCAGACAATATAGAGTGGGGCCGTCAATTCCTATGTGAAGTGCCAATGAGTGGCTAATGAGAATGCTCACACATAATAGGCTCTTGAAAATCGAAATGCATAAGCGCGGAAAGGTGTATGGTTAAATTAAGTGCGCACAAGTGGCAAAGGTGGCTACGCTGTACGCAATGAATCATCGTTGCATTTGCGGCTTTGGGTTTTGTTGCAATTACAACAATAATGCCCGCAGCAAATCGCTTAAACGTGATTTAAAAAATTAAATCTTGTGAAGTGTAAAAATGGAGTGTGCTCAACAACTGGTACTCGAAATGAGTCAAGTATAGAGAGATAAGCATGAAATGTGCATTAAGTCTTATGACTTACTCATTTCACCAGGTGTATGCCGACTGTAATTAGAACAACAGCAAATGTGGTAAGTGCTTAAAAGCCAAAAGCAACACACAACAGCTGATTGAGCATTATTTTGCGATGGGAAAAAATATTTAATGAGAAAGAAAGCAAACAAATTCACATACAAATAAAATGGCTAGCAAATAACCGGTTGTATGCACGATGTTGCAAATTGCAGTTGCACATTTCTCTGAATTATACGTACTTGTGTGCTACAAATCTATGTATGTATAGGTATGTGCACAAATTTTCCCTCCAAGTTCATTGAGAGCGCGCTGCTTTGCCGAGGTGCGGCACACCAAACGTGACAATTTTTCCACAAAGAGCTGCTGACACTGGCATTTCATAGCAAAGCATTGATGCTGCACAATTGCCATTAGAGCGCGAACCAATGAATTCACATGCAGCTGAGCAAGTGAGGCCGCATCATGTACATATGTGTGTACATCTGTATACGTACAAGTATGTATGTGCGCCGCAAAGCAAAACCAGAATTTATTCCCATGCTTAAGTGACGTATGATGTTAGGTAGACAGGCGGCGTTTGGTCGGCTAGCCAGCTGTAGCGCCGGCGAAGACAATTGTTAAGGTAAAGCGAAAAACAGAAAAGCAGAAACAGTATAGTATATGTATGTATATACTTGAAGTAAGAAAAAACTTCAAACAGTTGCGTGCGCCGATTGAAGTACGGGCAAGCAGTTTCTTACGCTTTTTGCTGCTTGCCGACAAACGAGCTTTGCAGAAGCGCGTTGCGAAGATCAGCACATGACAAACAAACTAAAACAAAAAATACAAAGGAAACAAACAACAAAAACACTGAAAACGGTAATATTTTTATCGGTTAATATAATAGTAAAGGCGTATTAACAATAAACCCACGCACATACACACGTAGTTATGTGAGTATGTATAACAATTAAGAGCGCTAAAGGAGCGGCGTGTCGAGCCTACTGGGCGTATGAGTTATGCGTCAGCCAGGCAAGCGAGCACACGTGATTATAGCCCCTGTCAGAGTATACGTGTGTCAGTGCGTGTGTGTGACAAACGGTTTTTTTTTGTTTGGATTACATATTGTTATTGTTTTAGCAGTTGAAGTGCTTTTGAGTTAAGGCCGCAAATGAGTACGACAAACAAAACAAAGGCGAATGTGCATAGACAGCATAACATGGAAGTGGACAATTTATCGATAAAAAATACATACAAATTTAATTATAATAATAAATAAAACATTAAATGCGATGAGTGGGTGAAAATTTATGATAAAAATTTTCACAGGAAAAGCACGTAAAATTTAATTGAATGAATGTCTGTACAACCCTTTTTTAATATTATTTATTTTACTTTTTAACCACAACAACAACAGACAAAAAATTTTATTATACATGCTAAGACAACTGTAAATTGACGGACAATGTGAAGCGGCACAACATACATATGTATGTTGATATGTATTTATTTAGAGATTAAGTTTTTGAAGGCAGTACAATAAAATTGTGGTGGTGGTGTAGGTATAACAGACAGCTGTTAACGTAACGCTGTGAAAAGTACATAAATGTTTTGAATTATTAATTTAAAATCGTGTATAGTGATGGAAAATTCACACACAGCGACATAAATGTATACATATGTAATATAAGGTAAATACATGTATATAAATACGTATGTATAATGTAATGCAAATGGTGGGAAAAATTTTCAGTAGCGTGGTTTTTGCACATAAATAACAGTAATCAAAAATGCTAAAAAAACAACAAAAAAATAATACACACAGTTTTAATTAGCTTTCAGCTTGGAGGCATTGTGGAACAGCAACAATTTAATGATATCATTTTATACCCACAGCGCCGCTATTATAGAGGTATTTATAAGATCAAAGTTGTACACATGTGTGTATGTAAAGGGTTTTCCAATAAGAGTGATATGATATAATTAAAAAAAAAACACACACACACTAATTGTTGAGGAAATTCAAATGCTTGTTATTTAGTGTGGAGCTCAAAAGTTACAATTAAGTTCTGAATATAACATCATTCAAATGGCCTCCACAACTTCTTTTGCAGAAATGAATTCGGTGAACCCAATTTTCGAGTACTTTTTCCATTAAATCAAGTCGTATTTCATGAATAGCACGTTCAATATTGACTTCTGAAGCTTGAAGAGAGTCTGGTTTATTGCTAAAGACCAATGATTTCAAATAACCCCACAAGAAGTAGTCTAATAGTGTTAAATCACAACTTCTTGGAGGCCATTCAATGTCACAATTTCTTAAATTTATCGAATCTCCAAACTTTTTTCGCAATAATTTGGTTGTTGCACGTGCTTTGTGGCACGTAGCCCCGTTTTGTTGAAACCAAATCTTGTCAAGGTCAACTTCTTCCAATTGCGGCCATAAATAGCTGGTTAACATCGCTCTATACCGCTTTCCATTGACAGTATCGGTGTCACCAGCTTCATATCGAAAGAAGTACCGATCGATGATTCCACCAGACCAAAAACCACACCAAACTGTCAATATAGGTGAATGTAATGGTTGTTCATAAATTATTTCTGGATTTTCTTCGCACCAGTTTTGCTTATTTACCGCTCAGATGAAAGTGAACCTCATCGGAGAAGATGATTTGCTTAATCATGAGTTCAAAGTGAGACATCAAAGTTGTTCCATGGCAAAATCAGCTAATTCACGATGTTTATGGTGGTCCAATGGCTTCAGTGCTTGAGTGAGAATAATTTTATACTTGTCTGGATGCAAGCCCAAGTCCTTCTCAAAATCCGCCAAGTTGTGTTTCGAAACATACCCAACTCCTGAGAAGGCCTGAACGCGGTAGCAATATTTTCATTACTTCGAGCGGTTTTTTATCTTATTGGCACTTGAACATTATGTAAAGAAACTGTACACTCGAAATTTTCCGTAATTCGACGAATAGCGAGCGCAGATGGACGATTATTACGAGCATAAAATGGCAACAGCGCACGAAAAGTTGCAATTGGAGAACGATTATTTTGATAATAAAATCGAATAATTTGTAAACGTTGTTCTTGCGTATATCTTTTCATGATGAAACTATAAACATTACTGAATACAATGATAAAAAAATTGCAGTGCATGACATATTAAAAATGGCCGAAACGTTACTTAGAAATCATATCATTCCTTTTGGAAAACCCGATACATATAAGTGGATAATTATGTTTATTATGTGCACGCATATGTACATATATAAAAGCTTCATTAAATTAACTTGCAGATTTTGCAAGTAAAAGTTAAAAACATAAAAGTGCCTTAAATAGTTCATAAAAAAAAACATTTAAAAAATTAAAAAGAAAACATGTAAATTTAAATATTCTCTCAGAATGTGTATGCTGGATTACAACTTGGTTTAAGTGTTTATGTGCATATGTGCAACCGGTAAGCACTTGAGCATAGACGGCAGCTGATCGAAAATTATTGATGCTGGTTAATGTAAAATGAAGGACAGTAGACTCAAATAGTTGATTACAATACATTTTTACAACACAAAAGAGCATTTAAAGAATTTTTTGGATCAATCAAGGGATACATTTAAAAGGGAAATTTTATCCAAAATTTAAAAATTTTAAAAAATAAATAAACAAAATAAAAATTTTTAAAATTAATAAATTAAACAAAATACAAATATTATAATTCTCTTTCTTTTAAATACATACATATATAAACTGTTAAACTTTCATGCTTCCAAAGATGGCAGAGTTATTTCTTAGATATTATATAATTATAAGGTTTTTTACATTTTATAAACATAACTGTTATTTATAGTAAGATATTCAATTTATGTACAAATCTTTCAATTTCATTCTCAAAAGACACGAACATAAGATAAATTATCTAAACAAAACATTGTTTTTTGTGCTGTTTCAGATAAAGAAAAAAATCATCCCCAATTCTGGATACTTGCTTTATAAAAGTCAGCTTGATACAACGAAGATCGCAGACAGATAAAGGAAGAAATCTATAGTAGGGGATGATTCCACAAATTTTTATTCACAAGGTGATATGGAAACAGTTTCAGTGTTTAAAAGTTGTACATATGTATGTTATGTATATGCTTAAACATATATAGTAAATATATATAGATGTATGTATAAACGTATATAAATTCAAGTATATGCATTTCATTGAAGAAATGTTTAGCAAGCCTCAACCGCTATTTTTAAGAGAAATCAAACAAAATCACTTGCTTGGTACTAACCTAAACCGAAACGTTTCTTGATCTTCTTCAAAATATGCAGCTTTTTGTTGGAAATGCGATGATTTGGGCACTCGACAACGACCACTTGACCACCAGCTCCTGTGCTAGTAGGCATATAGCTATTGGCCTGATTTTCTGACAAACCCATGGCGTTGTGATTTTTTCAATTTATTACTTTGGTGCAGTGAAGACTTGCTTGGAGCAAGTTGCAAAACGATTTGTATTTAAACAAAAATTAATTATTATATTAAATAAACTGTGTGTGTTGTAACGACGTTTTGGTATGCAAGTTACTTTGTGTATAAACACTAAAACAACAAGAGCAACAATAAATGTTGATTATTATCTTATTTTGAGCTTTTATCAGCACATTTTGTTCATTTGTTTGGTTTTCAAAGTAGTTTTCAGTTATAAAATTTAATTTTTTTTTTTTTTTACATAAAATATTTAACACAATTTTTATATTTTTTAGTTAATATGAAATTTTCTGTCAACTTTGAACTGTTTCACTTTTGTGTTATAGTTGTTCGGCATTATACGCGTCTCTTAATTAACACTATAAGTTTTTTGTTGACAGTTATTTTGGTCAAAAGTTTCTTACAACAATTTTTTTTATAATTTTCGTAGCTTTTATTGATGGTTTATGGCATCCTGTTTGAAACTCAAAAGTTTATATGCGCCTAAACGGAAGCAATGAATTTTAACTTAATCGACACAAGCAAAATACAAAACTATTTAGCCATTTGCAGCAACAACAATGCGCTTTAGCAGCAGTAAATAGCCTTCTGAGTAAAAGAAGTTGTTAAGAGCGTAAACTAACTAGCGTACATAGCGCAAGCAACCGAACGAGCATGCAAGCTGCTAGCCAACGACCGAATGTACATTTATGTTGCTGCTTGCGAATCGCGCGAAAGTCGATCTAAACCGTCTGACGTGAGAATATTAACTGAATAACCCCAACGACGTCAACAGTTCCTGTCAAAGAAAGGCCAGGTCAACATTGAGCGGAGGCAACAGCTGAAGACTATATATCGCACTCATGCAACCACTCGCTCACACACTCACTCAATCAGCCGCACTTTGCACTCGAGCACTTGAGTGCTTTGCTCACAACTTGGGCCGGGAAGGTAAGCAGACAGGCGATAAGCAGTAGATAAACAAATGTGCGACGACGAGTTGCCGAGTAGAATTTTAAATATATGAGCGATAAACACACATACATACACACGTAAATATAACCGCGTTGTTTGTATTTGTAAACTATCAGCGCGCTTGCACAGGCAACTTTGTGGCCAAACGCCCGAATGACTAACTGCTGCTGGCTTCTTGGCTATCGCTTGTTATTTGTGTGCGTGTGTATGCGCAGCCAGGCAGTCAGGCAAACCTGGTTGGGGCAACAACAATACAATGCACGTAGTGTATTTTTTTTTGGTTGTTTGTTGATGGCGTCTCCATACGCTGGTAGAATTGCAGCTGTTTCGTTATTTTTACACATTTTCCGTTTATTCTGCATTCGCGCTGCGCGTCGACTCAAATCACTCAAGCTGTTTCTTGGCTTACGTTTTATTTTTGTTGTTGTTTACGGGCATATGTACTCACATCGAAGTTGCACACACAGTACAACTATCTGCCTTAGATTTGCGGTTGTTGTTGTTTTATACCATCATGTGTTGCCTGTGCTCGCGTTTGGTGGTTAGTAGATGTTGGTGTTGGCGTTGCCGATGCTTGTATTAGTGGTGTTGGTGTTGGTGGACTCTTTTGTTTTCTCGCCCAACCGTAACCGCGATGTGCACCGGTGCAAAAATTCAATTGCGAATAATTTCGTTTCGATTGAGCGCGCATTTGTGCTCAAAGAGAAGAAAAATGGAATTTAAAAAAAAAGTCAGCCTCCAAATTGTATATTTTTCAATTTGACGCTTTTTATTTATCTGCTTTAGTTTCTTTATGAGTTGTTCTCATAAATAAATAATTGAAGGTGGAATACTCTGGCAAATGGAAAAATTATTTTGCAAGGATGAGTATTATTACTTTTGTTGGAATTGGAGTGTAGCAATTTTGGGTAATTTCCGTATTAAGTGTAAAAAATTCAAATTGCTGTTAGAAATATGCATATTGCTTAAGGTTGCTCAAAATAAAGTTATTTACTCGGGAGGAAAATGAGTAAGTTGTAAGTTGTCTTAAGTAATTGTGTGCACCGTTGTATGCAGCGCTGTTATACCTAAATTACATATACATACATACATACATACATATATATGTACTATATAGTCCTTAGTTGTGTTTAGCAGTGTAATCAATTTATTCACTAATAAATTTCAATTTTATTGGTTAGAAAAAATATATTTAATTACAGACAATAATTTATTAAATATTAAAAAAACATTTTCTTATATTATATTAATTGAATATTAAATCGACAAAAAATATAAAAGTTACATTATCTCCAAAAACGCTAATTTTTAGGAAGTTATTAAAATATTTAAATTTTCATTATAACGTTTTATTTGTAGTTGTATTTTTATGAGACCCAAATAGAGAACCCGATTTTAAAAATATCAAGCGTATTTCATTTGAAAACATTTTTACTAAATTGTATTTAAAAATTCTCTCTAGTTTACCCTTTCCACTAAGAAATTACAAAGTAATAACAAAAATACAAATATGTTATATGATTTTAAGGGATGCAGTGACGTTTCTTAAATAAAAATAAAACTAGTACAAACTGTTGTGTCGTTGTCCTTTGGCTCTACAGTAATACATACAAGTACATAAAACATTCACAGGAAGAAATCTGAGCAGATGTTTAAAGATTTTGTGGGAGTAGGTAGACAAAAGCGGCATAATACAACAACACCAAAAAAATCATGCCAGCAAGTAAAAATATAGACTTAACACATAGTGCTTGTATATTGCAGGACTTCAGGCAATAAGAAACGAAGAACGAACGAGGTAAAGGAGCATACTACACGTGTACTACACGCGCAACAACAACGCAGTAAGTAGTTTACCAGAATTTTATATTTATAACCTGTATTATTTCTTGAAAAGTTCTTTTTATTAGTAAAAACTTGAAATGCCCTATAAAAAAATCATATTTAAAAATTCGCTTTAACTGACAGTATGCTAGAAAAGAACAAAGAAGATTTTCATACAAAGATCACACCAATAAATATATATAAATTTTGAATATGTAAAACTGTAGCACTAGTCAAAAACATATCAAAAGTTTTTTTTTGTGGACTATCAAGAAAAAGTAATAGCGTTTTCTTTTCTCGATGAAAATATTGCCCACTATATGGCAACAATACCATATATAAAAATTCAATTTTTTTTAAGACCAAAAAACAAAAAAATGCCAACCAACTCATTATTTGCAATAGTTATTATTGAGCTTAACAAAACTGATCGATTCATTATAATTAGTACAATAGAAAAACTGGTTTTAAAAAAAATAACTATCAAAAACGAAAAATGAACATCGCCTGGGCCACTCTCATCCTTACGTTTTGAGAAGGGCAGAAAACGTTGCACTTTTTTCAGGTTACAAGGCAACATTCTAATGCTGGAAACAGTCATCGACGCGAAACCGTAGGCCGAATATCAGCTGACCTATCTTATGAGACTGTCCGCTTCTACAGACCATACGGTAGGATATCTGCGAAAATTGGATGTTGCCAGTCTCGATATTTTGTACAAATTAAAAAATAAACTTGAATATTTTTAAAATATGCTTAAACTTACTCAAAATAAAAGTCGAATACATTTACATATAATAGATATGCTACTTTTAATAGTTGGATTTTCAGTTTTGAGCTTTTAAGAAAAATCTAACTGTAATTGTCGAGACAAAAAACAATTTGACCTATAAAAATGGTATTAATTGTTAAAAGATGCTATAAACGCTGTATCGCTTTCGACCGCATTCTAATAACTAAATATAAAATATTAAAATGCAATAATGCATAATAATAACTAAATTAAATTACTACACTAATCTTTTGTGGACCAACGTAAAGATCAAGCCGCCGATCGATTGCAACAGCAGCTTTTGTACGATGGCGGAGCGCAAAAGAGATCACTATTGTTGACAAAACGTTTTTAAAATTCAAGCTAATATCATGCAACATTAAAAATTCTGTTATATAGTGTAATTATTTATAACACACACTTCAAGTATTTAAACACAAAAAGATTCGACACACTTCAAATTGCAGCCAAAAATCGTTTACGCGTGCGTTTATAGGAAATATAGCAGTACATACATACATCTGTTCTCTTATCAAAAGTCAAACAAACGCCGACAGCAAGCTGATATTTTCCTAAGCGATGAGCTGAGCAATCAATATTTAAACTCTTTATTTCAAAAGAGTTTTGTCATTATTTGACTACGTTTTTTTGTTTTCGGTGTGTGCTTGTGGTGATAAATTTACACCTGGAATTTGCAAATACTCGAAAAAAAGAGTAAATAAAAGCATTTAAAGGAATTGACACGATTACAAGCAACGTTTACACGCAGCACCAGCAAGCGCATTAAAGCAAACCAGCGACAAGCTGACAGACGGTCGTGCCCGCAAACAGACTGCCAGAATGAAGTGCCGGTTTTGATAGGGGTAAGAAGCGGCCAATTGCACGACATTTACTACAATGCTGCGTTGTGGCACGCAAATGAGAAATGAATGCCACATGCCAAGCGAAGTCACAGCGCAAACACACACACACAAACAATGCAGCAAGTTGTACGCCTTGTTTTGCTACCCTTTGCGGGCACCGTGACTGCTCTAAAGGTGGTCGTGTGCGAGCCTGAAGTACTTTTGTTGACAACATTTTCATGAACACATCAGCACATACATATGTACATGCAAACATATGAATAGGTGTAGTTAATACTTTATTTGCACAACAGCTGACGCTGCATCCATCCCCAATTTGCCAACTAGCGATCGTCATCGTCATCTTCATCAACATCATCATCGCCGTCATCTTTGGCGGTAGCAACACATGTACACACACTCGTGGGTACAACGAAGCAGCCGAGGTGCAGCGGAGACACATGCTTTTTTCTTGCAATTTCTGTTCGTTTTCGTTTTTGCATCTTTGATATTAAAAGTTTAAATGGTTTCCATTAAATGAACGCTTGTGTATATGTAAGGCTAGTTGCCATTTTTTGTGCTGTGCAAAACGTCATGCAGGAAGGAAGGACAGACAGGACGGAAGGAAGGCAGGAAAAACAGCTGCAATCTGCATTTGCTAGTAATTATAGCAACCCCCAGCAGCAGCCGCCGCTACAGGAACTAGTAGGAGCATTGCGAGCGGACACGCGGACCAACGGACAGACAGAAAATATTTGCAGTTGCCAGCGTCTGCAAATTAATTACAATAAAAAGTGGTATGCGTAAGTTTAATGAAATGGGTATATTTTGAAAATTTTAATTAGCATGGATACATACTAACCTTCTATCAGATATAAAACATTTTATCTGGGTGTGCTAAAATGTTAGAAAATAATAAGTACTTTAACTTACAGCTTGATTGCAAGAAAGAAGTTACTATCTCGTAGATGGTTACTGTCTAAATTTTAGCAGAATCGGACTCATGTGAGGTTGCGAAAAATATAAAACGTGCAATGACGGTCGGTCATTCGATTCTTACTTTTGAAATAGAGATACCGTTGTTGTTGTTGTTGTTGCGATTAACAGCCCTTGGCCGAATAAAAATCCAGTTCCGTTCCGGTTACATAGACCCGACTGTCGTGTTAACGGGACATCTCTCCTTCTTCTTCTTAAATAAAGAAATTCAAGCATCGCTAGTTCCTTTTAAATTTACTCATTCTTTTATTATGCCCAGTTTTCAGGGAAATAAAACTAAACACTTTAAATTATACGATTAAATTTTTTTTAAGTTTGCAGGTTAGGAAAATATATTTATTTATGAGGGTAGTGGGTAAGTTTTAATGTTTTAATTGACTAGTTATTATTTTTAATTAATTACTTTACCATAATTAAGTCCTCTGTTTGTTCCACATATTACTACAAAGCGCCTAAATCGGGAAGGAATAGGAAAATATGAAGAAAATCGAGGAAGCTCATTTTTAAATATGCTTTCAACGGTTAAATCAATAATTATACAAGTATGAGTGCAGTATACGAAGCAACGGGTTTAAAATATTTTTTTAGAATTTTTATTATATATTTAATGCACATACATACGTTATATTATATGCATAGATATTATACGTTCAAACGTTGAAGCTTTCCAGCAGTGTCAAATAGTTTTTTTGCGATGATTAATCAGTTTGTTTCTAATTCAAAACTAATAAATTATGTGTACTAGAAACCTATATACAAATACTTCCCTATCACAAATAAAACAGTAAATCGATTTCTTGGTAATTTTGATAATTTTTTTGCATCTATATGGATTGATATGATTTGGTAGCGTAACTTATATTGTATGTATTTTCACATGTTTATTAATATGTACAAATTTGTGTATCTTGCTTTAAATTTCTGTTTATGCTCGGAATAAAAGTACTATCGGCAACTTAAGAAGCAATCGGCAATTTCATAACAGCATTATAAAACAATAATAATTATTATAGAGATATATATAGGGTTATATATGTATATATAAATGATCAAGAGACGAGACGTGTTGAAATCCGGGTGACTGTCTGTCCGAAAGTCCGTCTGTTCGTGCAAGCGATAACTTAAGTAAAAATTTAGATCTATTGATAAAACTTAGTACAAATTTCAAAACCAGGATGGGAGAGAAGGGCTTTTTAGGATCTGGTGTGAAAATTGAACAAGGGGCGTGGCACCGCACACCTTTCAGTGAAATTCTATATCTCAGGAACTACTCGACCGATTTCAACCAAATTTGGTGTGTGAGGTTACCCAAACATTCCTATTAGACACTGCGAAATCAAATGACAACCACGGCTAATTCCCATATAACAAACTTCCGTCTGATTTTTCCACTTTACAGCATACAAATCAAACACCAATAAAGTTATCAGAATAAAAGTTTGGACAAAGAGTCAAGGTATTTTATCTAACGTCCAAAAATTGTCGAAATCGCACTATAAGTTGTGTCAAAAATACGTAAGCACAGGTCAACACTTCCTTTAGCCCCCATATACCTAACATAAATATTTTCGAACCTCTGGTTCACTTTATACCGCAACTATCGGTCAATATGTAAGAAATATTAATGAAATTCAGATAACATCTTTTTCTAATAACAGTATATGCTTTTTCCTTAAATGAATGAAATCACGGCGATACTTTCTTTAGTTTTAAAGGGGCAAATTGCCTAGTTGTAAAACAATTGTAACTAATCTTGAATTTGAAAACTCAGTCTTATTATACAATATTTCTAAAAATAATACATTTAAAGTTCAAGACCAAAAAAAACAAAAAAAAGTTTCTATCATCATTTGAACATAAAGTGTGTAAAAGTCATGAAGTATTTTCCGATCCAATGCTGCAACTCCAACAATACAATACATACATATATGTATGTTTATATATATGGTAAATAACACAGCAATATAACTGCAGTAGATGATGCAACAACCAAAGGGACAGTTAATCGACTTTCAAAACTGCACTAACAATAAAAAGTACCTGTTTCATATCCCATAGAGTATAAATAATTGATGCTTACAACACAATGTACGTTTAAAAAACCTATATTTTCGGCAAAAAAACAAAAACAACAGTGCAACATTGCACTGCTATACATATAAAAAATCTTTACATCAAAATGCAACATACATAGATAACCGAGTTTATTACTTTAATTTCGAACACAAAAAGGCAAGCAGAAGAAGAAGAAGAAACACACATTTTCAATTCAATTTCTCGTTTCCATCCAATACTACGCAAAGAACAAACTCTAGCGAGGAAATTTAAGTACACATTAAATATCGCAGGATACTCTAAGAACAAGCAGGTAAAATGCGCCTGCGCACATTACACAGCAAAATGCTCGCACCCAAGCAAGGGCGAAATGGCAGTGATATCGTAGGAAGACAGGTAAGCGTGTAACAGCTATTGGCTGCTGCGCATAGCGGCACATTTAGATAGCGCTGTTGACCGCCAAGCCAAGCGATCATTTGATACGCACAAACACATACACGGTCACACACACAATAATCGTATAGAATCCACATGTGTGCGCCACGGTGTGAGTCGGGAGCAGGGGGTTTTACAGCTATGACGATTCAGTTTGCTGGAATTCAGAATTATATGCGAGTTCGGTGTATGTGTAAGATATAATACCGACACACCTTTGCCTTTGAGGATGTGCAGACATTCGTCCTAGCTTGGTATGCACATATGCGTGTGTGTTGTTTTTGTAGAGTGCATTTTAAACATTTGCGCCTTGCCGTTTACAATTTCCACAAACACTTCACACAGCGCCTTTAAATTTTCATATTGGTTTTTTTATTCTTCTATAACTTCGTCACAATTCGCTTTGGTACTTATTGTTGCTGCAGCATAAACATACAAACATAAGTACAACATTAAAATCATACGTATACTTATGTATATATGTAGAACCATACCGTAAGGACATATGTTTCGCAATGCTAGAATTTCCCTTCGAATATTCAAAAATACCAGCACTCGGAAGAATTGTGTATTTGACATATGGTAACGTTAGATGCATGGGCTTTACACAACTGTGATCCTGCGTATAAATAATAACAACGACTCTTCATATAGACACAAACAATGTGCGACCTCATGAGTGCCCCCAAAAATAGCGACTCCTCCACGTTATCCTGCGGGTTTTTGGCAGCTTGCCATTTCCCCTAATATAATATTTATGTACATACAAATGTATATACAATGTTCATATATTTTCACCCTCTTAAAAATTTAATATTTTATGAATTTTAAATTGCATTTATCTTCAATCGACAGCAGTCGCCACAGCAGCATATGTTCTACCTTATACAAATACAAATTTGCTACACTTTCCTGCCATTCATTTTCATATGCAATGGTGGTCTAATGAAGTTGCTGTAAGAAAAAATTTAAAGACAAAGCGATTCGGAAGGGAATTTCATTGACGATGATGGAGCCGGATATTATTTATTTAGCGGAACCAAATATACATACATATATGTATGTATGTACGAGTATGTATGTTTTCAGGAATTATCTCAAAGTGGATTTTTTTTATTAAGCTAGTGAGAGTTGCAATGAAATAGATGATTCATTACAGATAAGCATCTTTGTTGGGTCATTTTAATCGGAAGTATAATGATTAAAAAATACCACTGCGTTCTAATAAGCGCATCTCAACGATGATCTTTGGTCTCACTAAGGAAGCGCGGTTAAATTAGAAAAGCTTAAAACTGCAAATAGGAATTTACTTCCTTTTTTTATCAATAGTACTTTTTCTGCACAACTTTCCCATCATTATATCATTTTATTGAAGTTTTGACTTCTAAACGCAATAACATAGAAAAAAATTAAATATTATTGGAGAAGAATTTGACACAGCACTAAAAATAAATAATAAATGAAAAATTTCAGAAAAATATTATATAACATTTTCATGACAGTCGATTCTACGAATCAAATATGAATGCAAAAAGCAGTTTATATAATATGTATAGACATATTTACATACATACAATGTATAAGTTTATATAATAAGTTTGGACTTTTAACTTATAATTTTGCGTATTCGTTGAACATATTATTTAAAGATTTTTTATTTATTCAGAATAATTTACTCTAAAATGTCTTTGTCTTTTATATTTGAAAAAACTCGAATGTGTTTTTTTACAATGTATTTATAAAACCCTGCTCCTCTATAAATTGTGGACTACCTAAAAGCTAAATGAAGGTAAAGGGTTTCATAAAGATTTGTACATGTTAGAGCTCTTGGTATTCGACTAATCGACTAACCGGATGCGGCCATTATTCAGATAATAATATTCGGTTTGCACTATCCGGATAGTCGTAAGTTGTCGACTATTTGAATAGTAAGCGTTCAATCAAAAAAACAAAACGCCAAAAATTAAAAGAGCCTAGATTTCAGACTATGTTCATTTATTACAAGTTATGACTATTCGAATGTTGTTGTTGTTGCATTCGAATAGTACTATTCGGTTAATATACGTATGAACGGTTACAAACCGGATATTCGAATAATTGGTTATCGGGTTATTCGAATTATTTTAATTTATAAAATATGGGGTATATCTTTTTATTGTACATACTGCAAATGTATATACTATTTCGTGAAAGGGGAAATTACTAACTTATGTCTAAAGTAACTAACACAGGTCCTTACTAAATGATTCCAGAATATTATTTTATATCTAGACAACGGTGTAGACGTGCACAAAAGGAGAGGTGATACTAGCCAATTTAAAACTACCGCATGTGAATTGTCGCCGCATTCCAATAGAAAATGCATTATACGTATTTACTGGAAGCGGAAGTACCAATATGCAATCACAAACACATCAAAGCCAACAACCCTCGCTTTTAGTAAAAGAACAAAACAATATTACACATGTTCGCACCACAAACCCAACAACAAAAACGTCACACACAAAACATATGCATCACCATGCATTTGTATGTTTGTGAGCGATGAAGCTGCGGTATCAGCAGTATTTTGCCGATTGCAAAAGTTGTTTATTATATTTTATTCACGTGCTAATCATTGCACATCCATTTAATATAGTTTTGTCAGCTAACTTGTTTGTCTCTTGTAAATAAAAATTTCCAGTTGATATTGGCTTAAATATACATATATAAAAAAATCTAATTGGAATTCATCCCGACAGACTTACCGATTTTGCCAGCGGCCTGCCCCATGACTGCTTTTATGGATATTTATTTAATAATTTATTTTTATCACACCATTAGCACTTGCATTACTATACACAGTTTTATGTAGAAGGTATTTAACGTTAAAATTCTAGATTTATTATTCTATTTTCACTATTTTGTAAGACCTATTTTACAAATACGGAACCAAGGATGACATGATGCGAGACTCTCTCATTTTCGCTGATTTTTCTGTTATTCTCTTTCCCTGATTATTAAAATCAGGGAATTTCGAACAGCTGATGTCAAAAAAGGCGGGATGCCAGAAATAAACCCGCTAAAAATAGCTAACAAAAGCAGTGCGAAAAGAACGACACAAATACTTTTGAATAACGTGCAACTAAATTTTATTTGTTAATTTAATTTAAAACGTTCATTATAAAACCATGATATTTTATTATGACTTGTATTGTTTCTTTGTTATAATTTTTTTTATTTATATGCTAATTTTTTATGTTATATGCATTTTTAAAAATTTTATAATATAAATACAAGTATATAGAGATGTATATGCGTTATATAGGCCTACTTGGGGACGGAGCACCTAAAAATAATATCGAAATGCAAAATACCCCCAAGTTTTTTTTATAATACCCAATCCATTTTCGTTCGACAGTGGCATGATTGGCAAATGTTATAAAAAATGTGGGTTTTGACAGCTCTCTCTCGATTCAAAGAGTCTCGCATCATTTCATCCTTGACGGAACCAGCACAAGAAACTAGAGATAACTTGGCATTTCATGCAGAGCTCTGTTGCGTTGGTAAATTGTTGGCTGCCGGAGCGCGGTAACGGCCGATATCAAAATTTTACTAACTCAGTGTTTTCACAACAAACAAAATATTTATAAATAATTTACTTACAAACAATTCTAAATATATTTCTAGTTTTTCTTTCATTATATACATATTTTTCAAAATATTAAAAATATGCTAACAATATGACAAAATAATGTGCACTTATATTAACACTAGAGCGAATAGGAGATATGCAAAATGATACAATAGGCTTTAATTTCCAGATACAGTTTAATATAATCATTATCAAGGAATAAATAATACTATTTTATTTTATTTGTCATCTATTTCGGTACTTTGAATTTTCGGTGGTAAGTCGAAGCAGAGAACGTATATCATATATATATATACGTTCTCTGGTCGAAGCTACACGTACAAAATAAATATGAAACACAGCTTGGCTTTTATGCAAATGCAACTTTGTGCTTATCGCCACACGCCACTCTCGATTTGACATCTTTACAAACGTCAATACGTTTTCGCAACAAGAAATAAAAGTTTATATTTTACTTAAATTAAATAATATTTCAATCATAAAATAGCATATCCAGTTATAAAAAACTAAAGTCGTGTTAAGCGGCTAATATAGAAACCATATTAAGTGCAGTGTTATTTGCGGAAGTAATTTGCAAAATTAAACAATGGCGGATCCACTAAGTCTGCTACGGCAATACAATATAAACAAAAAAGAAATTATTGAACGTGATAATCAAATAATCTTTGGCGAATTTTCATGGCCAAAAAATGTGAAAACAAACTATTTAAAATATGGGTAAACAATTTACGCCACAAATCTTCCTTTGCAAATAATAAATGATTGATTTATATATTTAGTTCTGGCAAAAAAGGAGCACCACGCGAATATTACACGTTGGAATGTTTACTATATCTACTTAAAAATGTTATGCTGCAGCACTCGGTGTATGTACGACAATGTGCTGTAAGTAAAACATTTCATTGATTATTTTTTATTTGAAATGTACAATCTTAAAAAAACGTCAAAACAAATTCCAGGCCGAAGACATACCTGCTGTCAATCGTCCTGATCGTAAAGAGTTACTTGCCTACCTTAATGGAGAGAACTCAACTTGCGCCAGCATAGACAAAAGTGCGCCACTTGAAATTCCCACGCAAGTCAAGCGGCCCGCAGATGGAGATGGACCAGGTGGCGATTCACTCGCAAAGAAGGCACGCTTCGAAGAAACCCAAGTGCAAAAAGTGCGTGAACAACTGGCTGCACGTTGGGATGTCAACAAAAAAGAGACCACTGTAAATATCGACAATATCAAATCGCTCTCAGAAACGATGTCTGTGGAGAAAATTGCTGCCATCAAAGCGAAGCGTTTGGCCAACAAACGTACTACCATTAAACGCACTGACAATGAAGATGCGATGGCTACAGATTTACGTGCCATACTTGACTATGATGTAGATTCAACGAAACATATAATAAGCCGCGAGCGGCAGTGGCGAACGCGTACCACTATACTACAGAGTGCGGGAAAGATGTTTGCAAAAAATATATTCGCTATACTGCAAGGTATAAAGGCGCGTGAAGAGGGCAGAAATAGACCGGCAGCTCAACAAGCTATCAAGATGCCAGAACCGGCACGAATTGCGAAACCGCAACCACAGTTGACGCAGTACAATCGTTATGATCAGGAACGCTTCAACAGACAAAAAGAAGGTAAGCAGTTGTGTATTTACATATATACTTTGGTTTGTGTTTAAATTAATTGTTGAAATTTTTCAGAAACGGAGGGCTTTAAAATCGACACACTGGGTACTTACCATGGTATGTCACTGAAATCTGTGACTGAGGGTTCACTTGCGCAACGTAAGGCGAATATGACACCACAAATACGTAAGCTAATTAGAGAAGCGAAATTGTTGTTACTAAAATAAATATAATTAAAGCTGGCCGCCCCAAGGAACTTTTACCTACAGCTCAAGCTCGACAAGTAGCACCATCGACACAGAAACGCGTTTCGCGTACGCCCATAATTATAATACCTTCCGCTAATACCAGCCTAATCACCATGTACAATGCCAAGGACCTTTTGCAAGACCTGAAATTTATCTCAACAGAAGAAAAGAAGCGTGCAGGTGGAGCACGAGACAACGAAGTCTTATTGCAGGTAGGTGGCCAAGACGAAAATGTGAAAATAAACTCGCTAATAGCGTATTATACATTTATTATATTTTTCCAACTTAAGCGCAAACGAAACAATCAAACTGTACCATATCGCGTTATTGATAACCCGCAAAAGCTTTCGGCCCAAGATTGGCAACGTGTCGTAGCAGTGTTCGTAATGGGACCAGCTTGGCAGTTTAAAGGTTGGCCTTGGGATGGAAATCCTGTGGAAATTTTCTCCAAAAGTAAGTAGTTTGATGCAAATATAAATTTATAACGTTTACTCGAACAATATTCGTCTTCTTGCAGTTTGTGCTTTTCATTTACGCTTCAGCGAACTAAAACTGGATACCAACGTTTCGAAGTGGTCGGTGACATTGCTGAATCTTTCGCAAAATAAGCGACATTTAGATCGTGCTGTTTTAATGACGTTTTGGGAAACTTTGGATAAGTATGATGAAATTAAACAAAACAATATTAATCATTCTATTTTATTAATGGCAATAATTTTATTTTTAAAGATACATGGCTAAAAATAAGCCGGATCTTAGATTTTGAATCTTCTGTAAAATGTCTACCCGCAAATGCAGCGTAAATTCCTCTTCCACTACACAATACAATTTCTTTAGTGGAAGGAAGTGTAAGACTTGCTTTTTTTGGTGTCTTTAATAAAACAGAAAAAAATATATATTAGCTAGTAGTGAAATTATTTTAAAATAACCTCGAAAATGTTATGTATTATATCTTCGGCTACTTGGAAACAACACTACTGCTCATGGCCACCTTTCAGTGCACAGCGTGCCGACATGATTAAATTGTTAACAGCTCACATCGTTCGAATATATGTACATATACATATATTTGAATTGAAAAGTCATCGAAGACAAACATTTTTGACTTAAAAGAAGACAAGAAACCTAGTTTGCGAAATGCGAAGTGTTTGCGTCTGTTTAATGCAAACCAAATATTAAATTGTTTATTGTAGCTATTTAAAGAAGAGTTGAAAAATTAATATACCAATAGTTTTATAAACAAACAAGGACTTTTATTTTAAAATTTCGACACTAATTTAAAAATAATAAAGTAGACGATATATACATATAATCAAAGCGTTTCCAATTTATGGAATGCCAAAATATTGTGCAATATTAATACAATTTATTTATTTTAGCAACAAACACTTTTAATTATAATCTCAAATGACCATTGCAGCAATTAAATACAAAGATAATAATAATACTTAGAAAATATTATTCAACATAAACAAGCCGTAACACATTATCTTCCCTTTCTTTTACACCGCTCCAATTTGCAATATCGGTAAGAACAAATGAAAAGCCTTGTCTATTTGTTGTAATGCCACCAACATTTCAGCGAACAATGTGCTGACGCGCGCTTTTATTATGTCATCTGCTTCTGTCTGCGCGTCTAACTGAATGCCCGTCAATGTAGCGGCAAATCGATTTGTCAGACCATTCAAATGCGTAGTGAATTGCTTGCACAATTGTACAATACAATCAACTTCATTGGCGGTACTATGATGTTCTTTCACCAACAATAACTCGGCGATTTTGTGTAATTTATTTATTTGCAAGGCACAAGCTTCAGCTAACAATGTAATAGCTTTGGCAAAAAAATCCTGTACGGTGTCATGTGTACCATTCACTGGTGCTGATTTAAACCAATCCAACGCTTGTCTCCAATTGCTGTAATAAACATAAAAGTACGATTTAAGCAAATTAAGACATAAGGAAATTCATGTCATTCATGTACCTTATTATATCATCGAAATTTATTTGCAATTCTGCATCTTCAATGGCGCTAATTAGACGTGCATTTAATTCTTCGGCATCGTAATCTCCATCACTTTCGCCCTCTAAATCCTCCAATTCCATCAGTTCTTTAACTTCAGTGATAGTCTCTTGCAATTCTTTAAGTGCATTGCCACTGACTGCATCCTGCAGCTTTTGCAATTTAAGCAATGATTCTTTAGAGAGTATTTCCAGTGCTTCCAGGTGTACAAGACCGCAATTGTTCTCGAAAAGTAAATCGAACCGAAGCATTTCGCGTGATTTTTCTAATTTCATTTGTTTCAAAACATTTTCTAAGTGATCAGCGTCTTTTTTAGCTTCCTTAAGCACCTGTTAAAGATAAAAAATTTTTTTTTTTACTTTTGTATTTAAAAACTATTTGCAGACCATAAAAGATTAGTTACACAAACCTCACTCAGATTTGGTTTATCATGTTCCAAACCAAGTAATTTTCTCTTATTCATTAATAGTGGATCATTTTCTTGTAATATATTCATGGTTTTTTTTCCAATTCCTTCAAGTGTATCCAAACCTGTATTGAGTACCTTCGTCCCAATAGTCGTCACTCCACTAACTATATTCAATCCGAAAACAGGCGTTCCTCCTTGTTGTTCCTGAACTCTATGTTGCTGGTTATCTTTTATACCTTTTTGCTCGTCATTTTTATCTACGCCAGAAGGCTTTTTTAGTTCACTCTGTAGCTTTGTTGTTTCGGCAGCTTGCATTCGTGCTAGTTCCTCTGGATCGGGTACGCCAATTACTTGATTAAGTCCTTGACTGACTGTTGATGTGATATTGCCAAGACCTTCAGTTGCAGTTGAAAGTACGGATGAAACTACGCCTCCAAACAGCCCACCCCATCCAGAGGTTGGCTTTTGCATTGTAGTGGTAATTGTATTTTCCGTTTTTCTTACGTCCGTTAATATCCCTTTGTTCTTGTTAAAATCTTGTGCAGTTTCTTCAGCTGTTTTCGTTGTGGTGTGTAAGGAATTATTATTTTCTACATTTATTTTGCCCTTTGCATCATTGTCCTCCAATAATTTGGAATCAGGCGGATCCTCAAAATTATCTTCGGCATCACCCCAATCATCCCAGTTATCATCATCATTTTGATCCCAGTCGTTTTTCTCAGAGGCCGTACTGTTTATATTTTTTGCATCAATTTTGGTAGACATTCTATCACTAATAGGATGATTTTTGGACTAGAATTCTTTAGCCAATTCTAAGGTTGTTCACAATTTTTATTTACGTGTCGTTAATTAGGATAATAATAGTGATGTAGATAACAAGCAATTGAAAATATTCTTTATCGATACTTTTCTTTAGTAAAACGATAAATATAAAATCAAGCCCCAATTTCGCTTATGTGTTTTTCTACAATTTAATAAATGTTAAAAAAATTGAATTTCGCAAATTTCGTCCCTTTTATTTATTTATTAATTTTATGTTTAAGATCTTGTGTTCAACAACCACCGATCAATTTTTAGTTCAATCGACTCTTTTCTTTTGAAAAACATTTAATTTTAGTTGTGTTTGATATGGCAATAATACGATTTTTTTGATTCTCACTCAAAATATTTCAATCACTCCATGCAATTTGAATCAAAATAAATGAAAATATTGGAACTTCTATCTGATTTTTCCACTTTTATTTCTTCATCAAAATTCTTCTTCAACACATTTTTGGCTTGTCTTTTTAATCTTTTTAATTTTGGAAGAAGACCCGAACACAACTCAATAAACCAAATATTACAGAAAAATAAGTTGCTGTTTTTGACGCGAGTATATTTTAAATATATTTAGTTTAAAGTTGATAAAAATAATATTTTTACGGTGTTGAACATATTAATATCATTGTACTAAAATCATTTGTAAGTTTCGTGTAAAGAATATATTAGGAAAACAGTTACTAGCAAAGATTAATATAAACAAAAGTGATATGTGATATTCAATAGTTAAATTAGAAACAAAAAATATTTATTTTGGAATTACGAATTTTTATATTTTTGCTTGCATTTGGAATTAGGTTCCACAGAAGCATCCCTGCTTTGCACATTTCATCGTTTCAATAGTTTAAGCAATCGGCTGAGTTCGGCCATTTTTCTTTTTCTTTTACTGAACGAGTGAAGTAGACGTTCGACGCGTTTCACGTTCGTGTGCAGAAAAATTGTGAAAACTTAGTACAAGTTTTTCTAAATTACTAATAGTTGGTGATATTCAACTAGAAAAAACTATTTCCTTAATAAAAGTGTTAAATATAATCAGCGAAAATAACTACTTGAAATTTCATTAGTCTTTGAAGTAACTGATGAGATAGTTAAAAAGAATATACATCCACAGACAAAAAAAAATAATTTTCATTTAACTGAGACTCTTAAGAGATAGAGAAAAGACAATTTAGTATTTTATTTGTTCTCGATTTCTATATACAATAGAAGCAGTGTAAGCAAGTGAGCACGTATTCGAGATTTTCCTAAACGGAAAGAAAGAAAAAACCAGCAACTGATTGGAGGGTAATATGAGTAATGCTATTAACCAAAATGGCACAGGTCTAGAGCAGCAGGTAAGTTGCGTGCATATAATTAATTACTATACCGCATTTTTAATTAAACCAATAATACTGCGAGTGGAGTGGTTTATAAATTTTAATGAAGATATTTAATTGTTTATTATTAAAAAAATTATTGATTTCATAACATTGTGCATGCACACATGCTGTCCTTTCTTTTTCTCAGTCGCGGTCGTTAGCGCTGTATTTCCCACTCGTTTCAACCCCTTCGTGTTGCGCTCGTGCAATTTCATCGTTTCGTTTTCGTTTTGCATTGTACTTATCTGTTCCTTATTTTAATTGGTTGGTACCTTTTTTTTTTGTATTTTTTTTCTATATGCCATGTCAACCATTATATTTCTTATCTTTTATATTACTTTCATTATTGTAAAACCTAAAAGAGTTTTCACTTCGTTCCGGTTGCTGGATTTGTGCTATTCCATTTCGTTTCGTTCGGGTTTATTTGAGCCGAGTTAAATTTCACTGACTTTTAATGTCTTTCCGGGCAATTGTTGCTTTGCGCTTGCATTGTGTATTTTCGGGCCTTGTAATTTTTGAAATGGAGAGGTAGTGGGTGATTCTTCATCTTGTATATTATTTATTTCTGGCTTAAAAATTATAACCATCTAGTAAAAAGTAATGTCGATTTACCCACAAGATATATGTATGGTAACCACATGCGAGACAATTGGTATTATTCGATTTATATTGCAAAAACTTTTGTACACCTGCCATCATTGCCGATAAAAACTACAATACTTTATGTAATAAAGTTTGTTTTTTAAGGTTTGTATTGTATATTAATCTTACTGTTCTTTACGTACTGCATAATCGAATTAATTAATAATAAAATATTTTACAATTCAGTTCTTAAATTAATAAATATTCAAATACATATAAATTTAATTTCAAATTTAACATATTTTCACACAATCTTTGGTCAAATGAATACTTTTTTTTGTTTTTTTTTTTAAATACATTTTTTTATTATTAAATTAGCACGGACTAATTCCTTTTGTATGAGTGGATTATATATGACGGTATTGAAAACAAAAAAATATGATGTTCTTTGACTTTTGCTTCGACTTTTTCATTCGCACGAAGCAAAGATGAACTCGCGCATTGTTGCCGGGCGACTTTGGCCCTGTTAGCATCATTGTCAACGTCATTATCGGTGTCATATATGGCTGTGAATTTTTTGCTTTGCATATCTCAACTATACCATTGTACACACTACAAAAGAACTCTTATGATCGAGACTTGGATTTTTGCTACCTAGTTTCAGTTTTGTAGGTTTTTTATAAACCTAATAATATTTACATATCCAGTATTATAGCTAAAAGTATCTAGATGTAGACTACATCTATAAATGTGTTCAAAAAATTGATTCTGGTTTTTACGCATTTCGTTAGCATTTCAATACGTAGGTTATATGTGTATTTATTCGTTAATTACTAAGCTTTTCGCGCGCAATAAATATCACGACACAAATCCATGTTAAGGCAATAGGAATAGCTGCAAAAAAAAATGAACGTAGTTTGGGTTAAGTGATCTCGTCTAAATGTATCTACATATATATTTATATGATCGTCAAATAATAAATATTTTTGAGTGTTCTAGTCTAGACAAACAGACTCCCTTCTTACTATAGTATTTACGTCTATGAATGAATTACTCAACAAATGTCTAATTCATGAATGACGTTATAAATAATGACGTGGTAAATCGGTTTATTAATTTGCCATCGTGTCCATTATTATTATTTCTTATTGCTATTAAGCCCAGAGTTGATATTAATTTGTCACTGTATTTGTGTGGAAGACGATTGCGAAAATAATTAGAAATCTCTTGCGTTTCTCGACGGAGTGGCGTAATTTCATATATTGTTGTTATATACTAAAATTATGGTGGTTTTTACATTGTTTTGCGCTTCGTAGACCGACATCTGAACAATTAAGCTGAATTATCTGTTTATCTCAGTTTTCCTTGCAGTGGAGCTTTTTTTTTTTTTAATTTTTTCAATTCTATTTCATGCGAACATCTCTTTATTTCGCAAAAGTGTTTGATATCAAGCGCGTGGCCTAATAAAATACGCGTCACGGGGTCGTTTGTAAATAGATATGTATATACATGCATGTGTTTTTTTTTTGTTCAAGGTCTATCGCGTGTAAGGTGATTTTGCAGTATATTTTTGAATGTTAACATTTATACTGTAATTAATAGGAATATTAATAAATACTTGTAACTCACTAATTATCAAAATTTATTTTTAATCACAATGAAACTCAATTAAATAAATTTATTGGCAGACAGGCTATCAGACGATGATATAAAGAAATTTCACTTACAAAATAAAGCAAGAAATCTGTTTTTATTGTACGTCAAAAGTTAGAATTTTTCATTTTTGAAATGTCATAACGAAAAACCTCAGCAAAAATGGTTAGAGAGTTAGTAAGTTCTTGTCGAAATATTACAGCGCCTACTCCCTGCCCGCACGTATTCCTCGTTAACTTGTTTAAATTAGTATTTTATAATATTGTCACATTAATTGGAAAATATTATTTAAAGGTTGCTGGTCTGGACTTGAATGGCGGCAAAGCTAATAATAGCAGCCCCATAACAACGAAGAGTTCATCCAATTCCGGCGTTTATATACCTCCTCATCTTCGCGAAGGTGGTAACAGCGCACCTAACGCTAATAGTGATAATCGCGAGGAAGGAGCTCCATCGACAAAGTACGAAGGTAGAGAACAGCGCGGCGGCGGTGGTGGAGAATATCGTAGAGGCGGTGGTGGTCGTGGTTATAACAATTCTGGTGGTGGCTACGGCGGACGTCGTGGTGGTAACAGATACGAAGATAACAATAGCGGTGTTGACGGTAAGTTAGCCATTTAAATCTTTCATTTTGTCTAAACATTTATTTAAAAAAAAAAAAATTATAGATAATTAAGTTGTCGTAAATTTCATTATCTGTATTATTTCTTCTCAAAGGAGACGGAGAGTCACGGCAACAGCGTGGTGGTGACGATTGGAATCGCGGAGGACGCGGCCAACAAAATACGCGAACATTTGACCGACGTGAAAACGGTGGCTATCGTGGAGGACGCGGCCAAGGCGGCGGCGGCGGCGGTAGCAACAGCATTCGAAATAGTGAAGTTTTGGACGATCAAACTCAGCCACAACAACCGCGCAACGATCGTTGGCAGGAACCAGAACGTCGTCCCGAGGACGTTGGGCAGCAACATAATGAACGTGGCGGCAGCAGCAGTGGAGGAGAACGGAACTATGGCGGGCGCTGGAAAGAAGATCGGCGCGGCGACGTTGATTACACTAAATTGGGGCCACGTGACGAACGCGTTGAGCAAGAGCTTTTCGGTGTCGGTAACACCGGTATTAACTTTGACAAATACGAGGATATACCCGTGGAGGCGACGGGCCAGAATGTACCGACTAACATCACATCATTTGATGACGTGCAGCTGACCGAGATCGTACGCAATAATGTGATGTTGGCTAGATATGATAAACCGACACCGGTGCAGAAATATGCGATCCCAATCATTATAAATGGGCGCGATTTAATGGCCTGCGCACAGACCGGATCGGGCAAGACAGCAGCTTTTTTGCTGCCCATTCTTAATCAGATGTATGAGCATGGCATAACCCCGCCACCGCAAAATAATCGCCAGTACAGTCGCCGCAAGCAGTATCCGCTCGGCCTAGTGCTGGCACCGACGCGCGAGCTCGCCACACAGATTTTCGAGGAGGCCAAGAAATTCGCTTATCGCTCACGCATGCGTCCCGCCGTTCTTTATGGCGGCAATAATACGAGTGAGCAAATGCGCGAATTGGATCGCGGCTGTCATCTGATTGTGGCCACGCCGGGTCGTCTGGAGGATATGATTACACGCGGTAAAGTGGGTTTGGACAACATACGATTTTTGGTATTGGATGAAGCCGATCGTATGTTGGACATGGGTTTCGAACCTCAAATACGTCGCATTGTCGAGCAATCGAATATGCCACCAACCGGTCAGAGGCAAACCTTGATGTTCTCCGCTACCTTCCCCAAACAAATTCAAGAGTTAGCTTCAGATTTTCTAAGTAATTATATATTTTTGGCTGTCGGACGTGTTGGTTCCACTTCTGAAAATATTACCCAAACAATATTATGGGTATATGAACAAGATAAGCGTTCTTATTTGCTTGATTTATTATCATCAATACGCGAAGGAGTCGAGTATTCCAAGGATAGTCTCACTTTGATTTTCGTGGAGACGAAGAAGGGGGCCGACGCACTGGAGGAATTCCTCTACCAATGCAATCACCCGGTGACAAGCATTCATGGAGACCGCACACAAAAGGAGCGTGAGGAAGCTTTGCGCTGTTTCCGTTCCGGTGACTGTCCCATCTTAGTTGCCACCGCGGTGGCAGCACGTGGTCTGGATATTCCGCACGTAAAGCACGTCATTAACTTTGATTTACCTTCTGATGTCGAGGAATACGTACATCGTATCGGTCGTACAGGCCGTATGGGTAATCTTGGTGTAGCTACATCATTTTTCAATGAAAAGAATCGCAATATATGTGGAGATTTGCTGGAGTTGCTCATCGAAACAAAACAGGAAATCCCGGTATTTCTTGAAGATATGTCGTCCTCAGACCGCTCACATGGTGGTAATAGACGACGTGGAGGCGGCGGCGGTGGTGGTGGTGGTGGACGCTATGGAGGCGGTTTTGGTTCGCGCGATTACCGTCAAACGCCTGGCGGAGGTGGTGGCCCACGTACTGGCGGCGGTGGTGGCCCACGTAGTGGTGGCGGATCGTATCGCAGCAATGGTATGTTTCTACATAGTATTAGGCATATCGCAAAGTGACTATAGTTTTTCGGGTCATAAGTTATGCTTTAATTGTATGACTTCATTCTGAATGTTGGAACAAGCTTTTTTGTGAAACTAAATTTCTCTCTTACTTTTTCAGGTGGTAGCTCTGGCGGTGGCTACTATGGCAATAGCGGCGGTAGTGGCGGTGGTGGCGGCGGTGGCGGTGGCTCCTATGGCGGTAGCTATTCATCATCGCATTCTAACACAAACTCCGGTGGCCCCGATTGGTGGGGAAGTTAAATAAAACGAACTGATTGCGAATATCCGCTGAAAGCGAAAAAATATTAAAAGTATAATATGATTTTATGAAAAACAATGAAAATATGAAATTAGCAAGAACAGAAGTCGAGAATTGAGAGAGTGCAGAGCAAAAACGATTAACAATAATGCGTACAGAAGACAAAAAAAAAAACGCAAAAAATACGAAGAAAAGCAGAATCAGAAGCGCAAAAAAAAAGGAACTTTCTGAATATTTAAATAAAATATATTAATTACTATTATTTATGTATAGATTATTAATTTTATAAAAGAGCAAACATTAAAGCATAGCATAAACACATTGACATTTGAATAAGAAACAGACATCCCTCCCCACACCCAAAAAATGTACACACATATATCGAAAAGGATTTCACACACTTACTATACTTACGAACACCAAAATATAAGTGTATCCAAATACGATTTTTCATAATCATGACTAAAAACTTCCGCATAAGGACGTGCAAAAAAAGCACTGGAAAAACTAACGAATGCGACATTTGTGAAAAATGGACACTACAACAATTGAAAGAAATTATTTTAAATTGGAAATATAAATACATGAATG
The DNA here is from genome assembly GCF_042242935.1 of Bactrocera oleae. Taxonomy (NCBI): domain Eukaryota; kingdom Metazoa; phylum Arthropoda; class Insecta; order Diptera; family Tephritidae; genus Bactrocera; species Bactrocera oleae. Next base: position 18,217,757 of record NC_091536.1, on the reverse strand, counting down.
AAAAAAAGCGTAAGCATATGCAATATGATCAATTTAAAAAAAGAGCACGAATGACAAGGCACATTAAAATTTGAACTGGATGCATGAATGAATGAATGATTTGAGTAGAAGTGGATACACAGTCCGTGGTCCGTGGTTGGAACCAAAAGCATTGGTAATGTATTGAAAAAGGTGTGGTTGAACAAGCTGTTAGATCGATCTTTAAATAATCGAATTCGCTCTGGGAAAATACGTAGTACATAATACTTTCGAAAGCACTCACTCGATTTTAATAATTACAAAAAAAAAAACTTAAAAAAGAAAAAGAACCCATTTAATAATTACAATTACATTTTTCAATTTCATTTTATTATTATTAAATTAAATAAATGTAACTGCATTAAAAAGCACGAATGTAATAAAATGTAAATCCATATGAAAAACAAAAAATATATAAAACGTGAAAAGCCCGTTTGCAAAATAAAACTAAAAACTATAAAAGAAGTACACAGCGGATACAAGAAAATATAGAAGAAATCATCAGCAACAGCAATTTCAAATAGTTAATTACTACGAACCTACAAAATACAATAAAAATATACATATATTAAACAAGTTTGCTAAATAAATGTACTTTTTAGCAAATGAAAACTAAAATAAATTATTATTTATTGCGGGAAGAGAGTAAGTAAACAATTTCAATGGGCTGTCTCTTCTGCAAACTATCGGTTTTGTGAAATGGGGTCGGAACCCTAGAACACCTGCTAGTGGACTGCACAGAAGTCAGCAGACGCAGAATTAAGGCCCTGGTATCCATGTTTCTAAACGGGGATCGCATCGCTTCACTAGCACCAACAGTATATTGGAGTTCATATATATGTTGGGGCTAGAGTGGTTGACTTATGAGAGGGTACAATAGACCGTAGGTCGTGGTGCAGCATTGTTGACTTATGAGAGGGTACAATAGACCATAGGTCGTGGTGCAGACCTCTATTCATATCTATCTATCTAAACAATTTCAAATACTAAAATTTCTACAAAAAATTTATATGAAGACATTGATTATCAGTTAAAATCATGAGAATTAACGAAATGGCGTCTTTCGAACAAATTCAGAAACATTTGCAAGTAATAAAATAAATCGGTTAGATGTCTGTCTGTATATACACTAACCAGTACTAAATTTTTGAGATATAATTTTCCCTCCAAGAAGCTGCTCATTTGTTGAAACCGCCGATATATAGCATATAGCTACCATACAAAATGAACGATAACTAGATAACCGTTACAACAACAACGATCAAATCGTGTTCTTGCATGAAAAACTTTTTTTTTTGACAAGATATCTTCACGAAATGTGGAATAGATTATTGTCCAAGATATCGATACAGTTTCCGAAGAAATTGTTTTTATGGGACTACTATATCATTTAGCTGACCCATAAAAATTAAGTTCTTATATGGATTCTTTTGCATTTGTGAAGAGTATTAGGTATAATAGGTAGATTTTTTCTTGTTTTAATTAAATTATATGATTTTTAATATACTTATTTAAATAATTATTATTCATCTCTTTCACTTTGGTAAAGGATACAATTTTGTATTATAATTTAAGAAAGTTTGCGATATTATGATATTAAATGTAGTTGTAAATTTTATTACAATATTAAATATAATTATTATGAACAAATATAAATATAAACATAAATCACGAATATTTCATTTAACTTTTTCAGTTATCCTAAAGTTAAATACGTTGTCGTCCCATAGCTTACATACAAATTGTCGGGAATTTAAACATCAGATTTTTGATTAAGAGCTGCGTAGCCAACGGGTATTTCTTTCAATTCGGATTTAAGACACAAGAATTCGCCACCTATACACATTATCGTCGTTGTAATGGCATTCAATAGCCACCAACTAATATTTGAAGGAAAATTCGAATTATACCACCAACAAATAAGTAAATGTAAAATGTGGAATGTGCAACTGAAACGCAATTTTTCGTTAAATAAATCAAATAGAAAACGAATAGTTTTATATACACTCACCTAAAATCTAAGCATAATTTCGCACGTCGTACAATAAACCAAAGCGCTAAGGAAGCAATAAATGAATTCAGTACAAACGCGAGAATTATGAGACGTCCGCCTGCATCTGATATATGTATTTCCTTGTTCGCGTTTTAATAAATAATTAACATTAGTATGCGTTTATTGCTTTATTACTTGACATACATACATGATACTCAAAAACATTATCCAATGTGTAATTATCACCGGCCAATATATTAGCAATAAACACCAATAATCCCAAAGTGAAATAGACGCAGGATTGCATTGAGATGATCTGTGCTATGAGCAACATAGGATCCCATTGTGTGTTTCGAAATGTACCCGATTTCATAGCGTGGCACTACTTATATTCACCCTTTGTTTTTATAAATTCGATTTTTAGTCGTTATAATTATTTTATAGCTTCAAAGTAGGAAATTTACGAAAATTTTTGTAAATACAAAAATAAACAAAATTACAAATGACTAATGTCAAAAGTTTTATGGGTGAGTGGTTAACACAATCATATGTTGTAATGTGTTGCCACTTTGTGTTAAAAAAAAAAATTAGTACCGGGTACCTAATTATTTGGTACTATCATAAATAAAAATTAAGATATCTTGTGAAATAAAAAAGTTGTTTATGCAAGTACTTAACTTTGATCGTTCAGTTTGTATGGTAGCTATAAGCTATAGTGGTCCGATAGCGCCGGTTCTGACAAATGAGTTCCGATCTTGGGGAGAAAAGTACGTGTGCAAAATTTCAGAGCGATATCTCAAAAACTGAGGGACTATTTCGCGTATATTCAGACAGGCGGACTTGACTAGGCTTTTATTCACGCTTCTACATTCATTTTAAAAGCGGATACTAAGTTTGATGTATCCAGGGGTTTTATTTCATATATATTTTCTTATTATTTACTCAATATCTAGTAAAATATCTTTCACCATTATTTTTCATAAATTAAAGATTTATCTGTGTGTTTCTTCAGATAATTGACCCAAATCACTCCAAACAATCAAAAAACATTTTTATTCAGTGTCCATCGTCAATGGTTATTGTTACTGTTGCAAGACATCTAACAAATCTTTTTGGTTTTTCTGACGGAATAATAGTTTCTAAACGGATATATTATATGCAACCTGCCAAGTTGTTTAAAATTTTAAATAGTAAATAAATGCCAATAAAATACTAGTTACAAACATGCAATTACGCACATATAAATGTACGTGGTTTGTAACTTCTCAATAAAAACTCGTTTTTTTTAGATACTCTTCTGATTTGTAGGTCACATGAGTGAATCCAATTAGACTGACTGATTATCAGCTGATCACTTTTCATGTGCAATGGAAATAACTTTTTCAAAAAGATAGTAAAATTAGAGAATTTCTAGGCCATAAAAGAAAAATATGAATGAACTTTTATTGAATATTCACACTTTTTTCTTTAACTATTGCATAATAACAAGAACACAAGTTATATTAGTTACACTTTATAATAACAATGATAGCATACATTTTCTTCATACTTTTCGGCTTAATACTTTGAATATTTTAGCTTCAAATCATTCGGTGCATTTGCGCCCACTTTTGTATTTATATTTTAAGTAGTGACCTTCAGTGAATGGAAACGCTGATATCTGGAATTTTTTTAAGTAAAGGCGAAACACCACCACAAATATGAATTTAAATGGAACGTATACGAAATTTTGGGAATATGCTGCTTAGTTAGCTAGTTTGTTTGGTTAGTTCATTAATTAACTTTACAAGTACACGACGAATAAAAGAAATGCATGCAAGTTGGCATTTATCCCTTCACCCTGGCTAAAAGGCTAAAACCATTTAGTTCTGTACAAAGTTTTTGTGCAATTCGGGAGAAATGTTGTACACAAATTGTAGGACTTCCTCTATTACAGGTTCTTTGCGAGTGGAAATCGAACGGTCCATTTCGGATAATTTAGTGCGGGTGTCAGCATCGATTTTCGCGGCTACACCTTCACGCGAGCCCATGTGCTATAAAGAAGTTAGAAAGTGATTTGTTTTCATTTTAGTTGCAAATCTAATAAAATATTTATTTCTTATTTTGAAATTTAATTTTTAATATATTAAAAATTTATTTGATTATTAGAAATATACCTTGGCTTCGAATTCTTTGAACTGACGTTCACGTTCTTGGCGATATTTCTCAATTTCTTCGGTGGCCTCATCCTTGGCTTGCTTCAATCTTCTTGCCTTGCCTGAAATATTAAAATAATTAATGCATCAGAAAAGCATATAAACTTTTCAAAGCAGTTAATAACTACTTTGCTGAATTTTTGCTTATCACATGACCCCTTTGATTGTTCGTTACGGGGTTGGGTGACTAGTTAACAAGTAGAAAAACACTTGTTTTTATTGCTGTTTTACTTACGTTTTCTAGCTTCTGCTACCTTTTCGGCGGCTTTCTTTTCTGCAGCGAGCAGCTGTTGGATACCTTGCGTTTGGCTAGTCATTTTCACTTTTAATATTTTAAGAAAACTTTAATAAAGTCACTTAACTACGCTGTAAATTTTTTCTAACTTCGTTCCACACAAGACAAGGAGAAAACACCAAGTGACGTTCGATGTGTGACAAGCGTAGTCACATGAAAAAAACCACCTATTGATTAAATGGATGGTAATTCGGATAATCGTTCGGCAAACGAGACTCGTTCGTGGATTCTGATTGGAATTTATAGCGCTGCCAGAAATGTGTGGCCATTAAAGAATGTGTTAAGAAAATTTTTGTAAAATTTGTTATATCTCTAATATTAAAAGCGTATTAAGACAATAAAAATTTGACTAATTTTTAGTCACATTTTGTATATAATTCATAATGTTTTAATTTAAGTTGTTACTAAATACTTATAGAATAATTATCCTTGTATTAATATAATTTTCAGTTTTAATATAACTATGACGTATATTTTAACTTGGTTCAAATGCTAAACTCTTTTATTATGATGGAGTAATAAATATTTGAGCAGAGAGTGTAAAATATACATTCTCTGATTTGAGTTACTTAGTTGAATGATTGAATAGTTTTTAAAACTTATTTGCTAATAACTCGGCAGCATATGCAAAATATAAACAGACCTGGCATTCCTATCGGTTGTCATGTAGTTTGACATATTAGAAGATTTTTATCCTAATAAGGAAATCACCGAAAACAATTTTAAAAATATTCGAAAACAAGACGTGCCGTGTGTGAAAATTTGGAAACTTTTACACATTTTCAAAATGGATAAGGCTACAGGAAGGAGCAAGAAAGAGGCCAAAGATGAGAAACAAAAGGATCAAAAGATTGAAGAACAGGTAAGTCGACGAAAAATATCTTCAATTTTGATGTAGATATAAGTTATTTCTGGTGACATGCCGGTTAACGGGGCCAAGGTGATTTGTACAGTAAATGCTTAACTTTTCCTTATATTTGGTGTATTCCAATAGATCGTGAAAATGTTGGAGGAAGAAGCAGCTGGCACAACGCCGGACGAAAAATTTGCGATTCTACTTCGAAAGCACGTAGAAAGTGAAAGAGCGTCTAGAAAGTTGCGACAGGAGATGAAAGTGCAGGAAAAGCAGTTGGAGACGGTGTTGCGAGAAAAGGAAAATTTACAACGTGAATACAATAAAAGTGTATTGATGCGGTAAGACAGTAGTAAGAATATTAAATATATATGTTATTATTCATTTGTCCGTTTACGGGACGTGTTAGTGACAAATTGCAGGAAGTTTGCCGCGAGCAGCAGAAGCTAATAAAGTCTGTGAAAAATGAGAGCATACAGAAAATTCGGGAAGAGGAAGAAAGACGCAAGGAAAGCCAATCGAAATTCCAAACATCGTTGAATGAGATCACACAATCTCTAACTAAAAACAATGAAGAGAATTTGAAATTGCGAGACCACAATTTGGAAATGACGAAAAAGTATAACAATAGCTAATGAAAATTAGAAAAAATATTTTGATATATACATATTACGTAGATTAAAAATGTTGGCAGAACAATATCATATGCGTGAACAACAGTTGGAGAAATTAAATGAACAAGTACAGTTGGAGTCACAATTACATCAGGCCAAATTGAACAAGGTGCAAGTTGAAGCAGCTATGGAAAAAGAAATCTTACTAAAGTGAGTATGCTAGTAAATGCCTAACATTTATATACTCATATATATACATATCTACAATGTTATAAAATTAGAGAAAAGCAAATTGCGTTGGAAAAGTTTGTGCATTCACAAAAATTGCTGAAAGAATTGACAGAACGTGAGGCGGCACTTAAGGAGCAGCTAACGTTGTACACAGCTAAATATGATGATTTCCAAAGTTCATTACAGAAATCCAATGATATATTCGCGACATACAAAGTTGAACTGGAACGGGTAATTCAAATATTAAATTTTAGCTATGTTGTTATTTTTAACCAATTTTCCCGATAGATGGCTAAGAACACACGTAAATTAGAAAAGGAAACACTTGAGTGGAAAAGTAAATGGGAAAAGAGTAATGCGATACTTATTGAATTGGCTACAGAGAAAAAAGAGCGTGATGAACATGCTGCGCGTTGCAGCAAACAGGTGGACCAGCTACAAAAATTATTGCGCGCATTACAAAATGAACGTTCACACCTGTATAAGGTGTTGCGTGATAATAACATTGAATGTCCCGCCATGCCGCAACTCCCACCAGAACCTGAGCCCATGCAAATACAGGCATCCGCAACGTCGAGTGGTGGTGCAGCAGACAAAGATAAAATGGAGATAATGTCGCGAAATTGTGCCGAATTAAAGCAAACCCTCGCCAATCTTCAAAGCCAAATGAAGTTTTTGAATGTCAATTCCGGTGTGAACTCAGACGCTAGTGCTAAAGCAGTGCAATCGGTTGTTAAACAGCAACATTCGGAGGATACGAGTAAGAAACGTCAACGCAAAAAACAAAAATCGAAAAACAATAAGAACGGCAAGGAATCCTCACCCGCTCCCGATACGGAGCTGCTAAATGGCACTACAAATGCAACCACAAATAATATTCAAACAGAAAACGATGTTAGCAATTTGCACTTGGGTGAAGCCAAATCCATTGACACATTAATTGCAATATCGACAGGAGTAGAGTCTAGTGCTGACATTACAGCTGTTGCAAATGAGCTAGCAACACCAGTGTCTCCTGAAGTTGCTGCAAAGGCAGCAGAATTGTCTGTTGCAGATATAACTGATGCTGCTGTGGCAACCGTCGCAGAATTGGTGAATGGTGCCGTCAGTGCGCCGACAATTGAGTCACCGCAACAGCAAGTGCAACAACAATTAGACGTACCAGTGCCAAATTAGTGCTGCCACTTTCATTACTTTTTGTTATATTCATACATTGCGTCGTCTAAGTTGATGGCATACACCTAACCACATGATCTACCCTTCACATTTTTATCTTATTTGTCAAATTATTTGTGTATACGCACTTATGCGTTAAATTAACTTTTTCTGTTATTTTATCACAGCGCAAAATTTGAGAAATTTTTAAATAAAGTCCTGGCCTTGGTTTCTTAATATCATCTGAAGAACATGCTTTTCCTATCTGTATCTTTTACAATATATAGCTTTAAATGTATGTATAATTCTTTTCGTTTAGTTCTTAATTTTATTTGTATATATACATATATTAAATTATTTAATTGTTTTGTTTTAACAATAATTTTAAGTTATTTCACACAGTTCACCAAAAATTTTTATGGCTCAAAATTATTCGCGAGAAATATTGAAATAAAATCATAAAACCATGTAGTTATATATGGCAAAAGCAGAATATCGTTTAGTGAGGATAGTAGTGAAACCTATTTCGCACTTACAGTAATATTTTGCTTTATAGTAATCACTGTATAGTGGGTTCGTGTTCCGAAAGCCTTGTAAAACGGCTTCGAAGCAGCTTTGAGCAGAACTGGGCTCTATATTTTTCATTTAACATCTCTTTTTCATCTAGATAAGAGAGATAGTAGGTAAGTGCTGGCGGCTCCTACCATAAATAATACAGTTAATCCACTTAAAAGCGTTGAAATAGTTTCTAGTGATTATATTGAGTTTGTTGAAAATAAAAACAAATGAAATTATTTTTGTTGTTGCCTGTTCACGTGAACTACCCTGTTCTGTATAAAATATTCGGTAGTATTAATATAACTTTTCGCTCTATTAATGAATAAAAGTCATTTAAAATATGATTTTCAATTGAAAAATCTCTATATTCAAAACGTAACCACGTGCCTTAATGCTCACTGGCTTGCTGATCTTGGCACACCGTGCGTATGAGTAACATTATGAATCATATGGTACATTCCATTGCATTTTAAATGTTACGTATACGACACAGCATGCTAGGGGCATTGCAGCTGAAATTAAGCTATTACTGCGGTATATGTATGTAATGTGCGTGTGCATGAAATTATATACAATTCATTTAATAAGTATGCACTTTTTTATGTGAGCGCAACTGTATATTTGTAAGCAACTTGGAATTATGTATATGCACAAGTGGTGTTTATACATCTGTGTGTGATTCATATACCATAAATAAAGTGTAAGTGTGGCACAAACTTGTTGCCACATTTTGTAGCAGCAAAATATATTGTTTTCATATATGCAACGGCAAGCCTCTGGGCAGTTTTTAAGTGCCACACTTGTCAAATACGAAGAAAGGTTTTGAATAGCCACTAAGTTGGCATTGTTTGTAAGCAATAGACGCGCGTATGACCGTCTAATTAAGTATGTGGCTCGTTTATTGTGAAACTGAGTGGGGAAATTGGCAAACTCGCTCTGGTAAAAGGGTTATATGTACATATGTATGTATATGTACTAGTATGGAAAGTGTAAGTAATTAAAGAAAATAATTTTCAAAGCGTCGAAACTGTGGCAGCTACTTAAAAGTTGTGAATTTAGGACACAACAATGTTAATAATAAAGTATATTAATAAAGCAAAGTTTTTTCAGGGATTTCTATATATGTTACAACCAGATTGTCGTAAGAATAATGCAACGCCAAGGGAACGATTCTCTCTGGCTTCAAATTTTCGATTGCATAAAATTCGTAAGCCATTCGGCATCTTAATACAATAAATAACCAATTTATTTAAAGATAAGACTCGACAAAATACATAGCAAAAATGCCATATCATTACATGTAGGCTTTCGAAACTGCCTAAATAATATAATGCTATGGTATATAATATCGTTCTCATTGTTTGAATTGTATGAAAACGAACCGTCTTGCTGAAAATAAGGCTTATTTGATTGGAAGACCTGCTTCTGTGCTTTAACGATCTCAATTGTTATTTGTAGAGTCGAATATTTGAATATTGCGGCTAGCAAACAGGCTGCTCACGAGCATTTTTCTTTAGTATTAGATTTGAAACTATTAAACTGAAGTTTTTTGCTCACATCTAACTGACTTCACATTCAATTCGCGTTACATCAATTATTCAGCAAAAAAAAACGCTTCTAAGCAACTCGACCTGTTGAACAGAGTTAGCAAAACTCTACAAAGTATATGCTTTCTCTTTTGACATCTAGTAAACTTCAACTTCAGTTAAATGTGTTCGTGTGAAAGCGTGAAATAACGAAGGATTACAACAAATACACCGTAAATGTTATCATAAACAAATAAATACGCTACGCTCATAACTGGAAAATCGTGAGAATCCGCTTAAGTGAGGGTGGTTAAGCAGATACACAATCAGAGTTGCCAAGCAACAATTTTTATTTTCTAAATATAAGAATCATAAACCGTAAACTAGTTATATTACAAGGCAAAAAAAAAAACACAATTAAGGGTTAACCCTTGCTAATAATTTTAATTTAATATAAATATTTTTTTGCATTTGTTTATATGAGATATTCTTTAGCCATAAAAACACATCGATTGCAACTAGAGACCACTGTATGAATCTAATTAGTTTAACTTTATTTACATTTATGTTATGGTCGATGGTAATTGATAAAAAAAAGTATATACTGCCGATCAAGGCGATTTGTTCCTAACTGAATATTCAAATATTTTAAAATCTGCAATGCGGTTATATATATTGTGTAAATTTGTAAGCCGAATGGCAATAATGTCTATAATATCTTGGCGCAAACGAAACCAGCACTACTAACAGAGCCTGCAGGCGCTGTTACTGTTGAAGTGCGTGGTTACTCAGTTAGATAAATGATAACATTAACAGAGGACAACTAACTGACATTAAAAAGCTCTCGAGAGCATTTAAAACACCAAGTGGCGGCACTTATACGTCAAATGAACAAATAAATATTTGTATACATAAGCCGACAAGTTGACATGCATGGAAATGTCATGTAAATATAAAAACGTAGAAGAAAATTTACAAAAAAAAATATAAACTCTCGCACAAGGATTATTAGCCTTTCCAGCAGCATCAAAACTGGTCTGACGACTGAATTCAAATCTATTTCTAAATGCCCAAATTATGTTTATGATTAAATGTAATAAATTTTCATATAATATTTGTACTAAAAGTACATAGATTAAACAAGCACTGAAAAATCACCCCAAAAAATAGCATGTACGGAAAGTCAAAATTAGAAGCAAGCCTTTTGATGATAGCTGAGGACGTTCGGCATGTCCTGTCGTTTGAACTTCGGCAAAGTACAGGAAATGCTGCTCCCATAAGGCTGTGAAATGTGTGTGTAATTGAAATCGTCGATATGTGTACTCGTATTTGCACAGAAAAACTAAGTAGATATGACAGTTAGTGGCGCAGCGACGTCAATGTCAGCGTTAACAGGGCTCCACAACGATGGCAGCTGCAGTCAGCAGCAGTCGTCGGTAGTGGTAGCAGAGCGAAAAGCACCAACGAGTGGATTTTAGTATCAGTTGTGTGTTTGGATTGCTTGCGTACACGTAGGTCTGTCTCTTGGCAACTGCGGTTCGGTATCTATTTAATTTATTCACAAGTGTAAACTGCTGCGGCCTGAAAACGTGGGTGGCCATAAACAAACGGTGCGTGTGAATTTGTGCAAAAGATTATTTTTGTATATTTAATTTAACGCATTTAAAGAATGTTCTTTAGCAATTAAGGAGTTCTGAAATGCCTTGAAGTAGCAGCAGCAGTGGCGAATGAAGCAGCAAAGTTTAAAGATAGCAAGCGATTTTCAGCTGTTGTGTGTATGCGCCCACAGCCACAACTGCTCCCTCGCCACTTTGCTGCTGCTGCTGCTGTGGCGGGTGTTTCTGCTTTATCTGTTATCTGTTGGTTTTGCCAATGGTGTGCTTAGGGCCACACATCCTAAGCGGAAAGTCGAAGACGCCACTTCTATTACCAGCGCTAGCTTTACCTCTCTTTGGATTAACCTCTATTAGTTTGAGCTGCGATTGGTGTGCGTATTGTAGTTATATTTCTCACGCAGCGCCGTCAGCGATAGATTTCTGCAAATATTTGCAATAAAACAAATAAAATTTTGTAATTATCAAGGCAGCTGGACGCTTGGGTGAGTATGTGCATAGGTGTGTAGGAGTTGAAGGCAGGGCAATAAGCGAGGCAGCGAATAGGTGGGGGTTCCCCGAAGATAGCCGTAAAGCGGAGTTGAAAGAGTAGCGCGATGCTGTGAAATGTGTATGCGAACGTATTAATGCTGTTGAAATTGTAATGTTAGCAGACAGATCTTATAAGGATACGGAGAAGGAGAGAAAATGGCAAATATTGCAAACGACGAGTGTGAATTCTGTGTGTGCATGTGGTCGTGGCATAGAGAAGATATTTCTGCGGCGGCTGCTAGTGAAATAAATAAAATGACAATAGAATTTATGAAGAATTTGTGTCTACAAATGAAGTAAAGTGCCAAAAACGCCACTTTTATAAAGTGAAGGTGTTTTATTTAACTCCTACAGGCGGAGTTGTGGCAGTTTTTCGCAGCACAGGCCACATCACGTAAAAGTAGCAGGAAATAAAGAGCGAAAAGAGCAGGAAAAAAGAACAAAAAGTGTGTTGGCCATCAACAACAGCCAGTAGGGCTCCACAAGGTGTTAAGCAAAGTTCAAGTGCCAATTACAACAGCAACAAACACATGTTAAATAAATATTAACAATAACAACAGCAACTAAATAAGCAACGGATGCAGCTTATCACACCCAACGATGTAAATAAAAAAATAATAATAATCAAAGACATTAGCGATTGGTAAAAAAAAATTATAAAAATTATTAGAAAACCCAAAAGACTAATAATGTGTGAAGTAAATAATACAAATAATAAGAATATTAATAAATTCTGCCAAATATGAATGCTAAGATTAATGAGTTAAGAAAATATTAAAAAAATATAAAAATATCAGAAAATGTTAAAAAACAACACAAGTTAGCAAAAAGCGTGACTAAAGCGTTGCAGTAGAATAAAAACTGCAGTAGAATAAAAACTGTTAAATAAATAAAAAATATGTGTCTAAATTATTAAAGATTAATAAGTATATGAAAATAGTATATTTATTAAAAAAAAAAACATTTAACACCAAAAAAAATATGCATATACAAGTATATATATTATTTTTATTTAAAAACAAAAATTTATGCAATTTTCATAGCTCACAAAAAAAAAGTCAACAAACAATTTCATTGCTCACAATATTCGTAAGTAAGCGCGAATTGCAAAAGTTTTGATCATTTATATTAAAAATCCTATATATATATTAAATAAATATAATTAACGCATTTAATGCAAAATACGCACGCACATGTACTTAGTGGTGAAAGTGCTTTCGAATATCTAAAATTGTTCGAAACACGCGAGCCATTAAGCAGTCCGTCAGTTGAAATGAGTACACCAACTTACCGAGCTGCATAAGCACTTAAAATGTAGAAATTGTGTGCAAACACATAAATGTTGTAAGCATACATTTAAGCCGCACTAAATAAACATATTTCAATGACTGAAGATTGGTGAGATTTAAATATAATTAAGAGAAACTTTTGCAAGGAAGTGAGAATATAAGCACTGTGCTGGCCTTCATTATTCTGCAATGGTGTCACATTTTTATATTGATGCAAAAAATATGATCCAACACACTTTAAGAGTAATTCATACAGCACAATGTAGTATAAAGCAGCTTATTAGCAAAATTTCAAAGAATTGAAAGATTTTGAAAGCCAATTTAAAACTAAAAAATTAAAAATAAAATTTTTAAATTGGACTAATTACTAATGTAATTTTTCGGAGGACTGCTCATGTCAGCACTGCTCCCAAAGGCTTGACTTTGGTAATTATACATAATTTATAGGGATTCTACAAATGTCATGCTACTTTAGTTAGTTGTTTCGGCCGATAGCTGATGTAATTTATTAAATATATGTACGTAATTTTTGTGTTGCCTTTCAAATTGTCAAAATTGAACAACCCATAGAACTCGTTATTTGAGGATTTTTAAAGGTTTAACATCAAAAATACAATACATATGTTTGTAACCTATTTATGCAGAAGTTATTAGCTTCAAATTAACATTGCGAATATTAACTTCTCAATGCAACAGTAGCCATAATAATCGCTCGGATCTTAATCATAAAGAGTTCTAAGCGAAAGCTGTCTTTAATGAAAGCACATTTGTTGAGTAGTATATGTAACTATGCATATACATATGTATGTATAACAAAGTTTTTTTCCACCCAAAAAACCTTTGTGATCTAGTATCAGTGTAGTAAATAGCTCTTACATATATCTCCTTAGCATCGCTTCTCTTTCTCCTCATTATCAAGAGTATCTTGAGGCTTTTCCATAAATGGAGAGTGTTACTTCAAGGTTTGTTACTGCATTTAGGGTCGTACTTATCCACACTCCATGAAGACATCGGCTTTTTATAAATCAATGGAATTACGTTACTATTTTCAACCTTTGCTTGCACTTAACCGGTTCTAGATTGGAGTACTGTGGTAAAACTTCTTAAAACTATAGTTGTGAACTATTTTTTAGCAGTTCTCATTATTTTTGCTCCTAACGGAGTGTTTATCTTTTTCCTTCCTTCCCTCTCATTTTAATTTTCTATGAAATCTTCCTCAAAGTGTTTATTATTAGTTAATTTTGCTCTCTGCATTATTAATATTAAAACCTGTGCTACGTAGTCTCACTTGTGATAGAGATATACAGGTCACCCCGCCTGGCCACTTACTCGTTAACCATATCCTTGCTGAGAATAAGTTTTTTACCGTTTCCTGCAGAAGTAACCTGTTTAAATACCATAAGCTAGTTTGGTTGATTGTTCTCTAACGATATAATTGCATTACTATTTATTAGATTGCTGTTGGAACTGTCCTTGTTCATTTAGTTCTAGCTCAAGTTGTCAAGAAATAGAAGTAGAATGACATGTAAGTGCGCCAGCTGGCTATTTTCTCTAAAATTGAATGAAAATAAACAAAACTTGTATGTTTGTATATATATACAAATGTGTATATATGCATAGTTGAAAGCAAGATATGAATTTTTCTATCTCATAATAAAAAAAAATAGAAACCTGTTAGTCGGAGGATTTTCAATTAAGAGCTCGTACTTGGGGAGGCTTTCTTAGAGTTGTCTATCAACCAATTTTTCAGAGTACGAAGCGAAAAAAATTGTTGGTTTTGACCCACCTTAATATTATATATACATACATATATTAGCCATATTCATATGAAACTGGTTGAAATTCATTATAAATGTGAAGTTCTTTTTATAAAGCACTTTATAAAATTTCATTTTGTTTTTGGTCAAAGAGCGATACTATTGCTTTTGCTCATAATTTAGCAATTTTGGAACAGACCTCGCTGCCACACATTTCATATTCAAAACAGTCGAGAAAATTGAATGGCATGAGCCGATTGATATGTCAACATCCTCTGCAACGTGGTCGCACCTCCATAATGCTCATCGTTGTCAACACCTTCTCGGCCTTCTGTAAAGCACTTGTACCACTTATAACCACTTTTTTGAGACAAAGTGGACTCACCGAATGCCATAGTCAACATTTCAAGTGCCTTGGAGCACTTTATGCCATTTTTAACGCAAAATTTAATACATATACTTGGATCCATTTCTTTCCAAAGTCAAAAATCGAAGGGCACACAAAAATGTGCCTAACCTTTTCTGTTGTCAAAAACAAACTACTAATCAAAATTGGCTCCTAATGTAAGCACATGATAAACATATGTGTCTGATTATAACAAAAAAAAAACATACTATAACATCAAAATTCACCCTTTCCTTTGAATACACCTCGTACATACATAGCAGTTACCTTAAACGCTCAATTAAAATTAAAATTAAATTAAAATGTAGGCAAAATTAATTCAATTTAATGACTGATATACTGAATTAATTTCTTCTTTCAAAATAAATTAAATTTAAAGGTAAACTTTTTAACCCACTTTTTACTTGTTATTGCCATAATCAAAATTTATTTGAAACCAAAAGAGTAATTTCGGTATTATATTTCTGTAATCTGAATGTGAGCTCCAAGCCTCGGAAGCGAATCCAACAAACAACTGCTATAAATCAAGTAGACTGGCATAATTAAATATCGTTATTTTAACAGAGTGATATGCACTTTTACGAAATGTTCATTTAATCTCTGACATGGGGCTGAACTGAACAAATTTTTTGTTGCTTTTCGATGCAGAGACGAAGCGCCTATTTTAATTTAAAGTAAGGTTCGAAAACAAGACGAGATATCGCAGCATGTGAGTTTGTCACAGTGCAGGAAGCAGTATTATCAATTGTATATTTTACTTCAATTAAGAACATGACCTAACAGTTATTTTAAGTTGCGAAATATTTAAAAGCAAAAACAGCTGGAAGTTCGAATGGCAGGCTTAACAGCAAAAAACAGCAAAAGAGAAATCAAATTAATGTGTGTTAAAAGCAAAAAAAGCATTGATGGCAAAAATGAATGAAACGAATGAAATGTATGGCTGTGTGTGTGTGCTTACATTTTTGTGACAGATGTATTTGGGAATTTGTGAGTTTTTCAGGCCTCACAAATACTGTTCGAATTCTCAATGGTGCAGTATACTGTGGTAGTACTTAAGTACATATGAATAGAGTGGAATACGAATATTGACTAATTACATTGAAATGCAAATAGCTTGTGACCTAATTTTGCCGCCTATAAGTTTACTTCACATTAGCTATTGTATAATGTGACATGGAAAAGCTGAGTCTCGTTTGTAATTTGGAATATGGAAACATGATATCATTGAAAGAATTAATTAACTGTTGAAATGGTTTCGGTGAACTTAAGGCACCTAATTATCTCAGATATTATGTCAATTTCATTTTAGCATATACTCAATAAACCCTTTAAGCCATGTGATGTCGTGTTACAACGATAATTGTTTAACTTGGAGGAACTCACATTGCATTGGGCAAAGAGGAGTTGCAAGCTCCAGCTGAATATTGGATGTGACGGTGAGAAATTATTGAAATCATGTAGTAACCTATAGGGATTCTAAGCTTTAGATAAAAGTTATATTAGAGGCAAGACTAAGGAGCTTGTGAAGTTAATCATAACGCAGCTCTGGGTGTTTCTAAGGTATACGCATAATTTAAAGAAAATGTTTAAGATTTTTCACTATTACTGATCTGTGATTGTCGTGTGGGTAAAGATGACTTTGGTTGACATTCTCTTTTTCTACTAACTACAATTTAATACTTTCTACCGGACAATTCTACACTGTGGTTATGAAATAACTGGGAACTTCACTTGGCTTATCAATAAAAGGTTTAATTTTAAAGATATCTGTTAAAAAAAATCAAAATATCGTTTAGGCATAAACATGTATACATACATATCTTCATATACATTCTGAATTGAGTTTCATACATAAATAATGACTAAAAAATATGTTCATAAAACATACAAATGTCCAATGAAACACGTGTGTTCAGTGAAGTTCCCTATCAATAACTTCCGCATAACTATTTTTAGCTTACGTGAATTGCAAAAATCATTCATTTTTATAACTAACATTTGAGCGAACGCAGCGCATGGACACTTCGGTCCCACGCAAGTTTCATTCATTATCGGGCTTTTCCCAACTACAATGGCATTGACCGACTGTCATTCGTAACCGACACGCTGTGCTTAGTTGGATAGGTTTAAAAAAAATAAACAAGAACATCACCAACAACCACAATAACAATACAAACAGCAAAGAAAAAAAAATTAAAGTGAAAAAAAATAGCATGAAAAATCGATGTTATATGAAAGAGCAAATAAATAGCAGAACAAAACAAATAAAAAATGCAAATTTACGCTTAAGGAAGGACCAACTCCTGCCACGATTTCAACCAACAACAAACCGCACTCAAACTGGCGCCTCTAACCATAAGCTGTACATAAAAGCCGTAAAAGTTCTGTACGTTTACTAAACTAACACGCAAACACCCAAACACATACACACCCATACCAGTATACGTACTAACTATTCGCATTGTAGTCATTCGCGCATAAATAACTAACATAAAAATTGTACTGTTCATTTCACCCCGTCGCTTCATTTGCGCTCGGCTATTACGATATTTGCTAAGTGTTTGACTGAGTAAACAAATATTCGCGCTTAATATACGTATGCAGATGTTCATGTGTTTGTATGTATGGTATAGAAGTAAAAGAGAGTGTGTAAGTAAAGTAACGACTTTTGTACGTGTGGGTGTATGTGTATGGTATGCATGTTCAGCTTGCCAAGCAGGCATACGAAGCGCACATGCAAATACACGTGCATACACATATGTATGTATACGTGTAGATTGTATATATTATATAAAGGCGCAAGTTAAGCAAATAAAAATTAAAAGCGGGTTTCTGTAGGGTTACCAATTCCTTCCTGGACTGCGCTGGTCGCTGGTGTTCTTCTCCCTACACTCGTGGTTGTACTAGCTGATTGGCTTGTTGGGCGTTTGTTAAGGCGGTGTGATTGTGAGTAGATAGTACGAGAGCGGTTTGATAAGTCTGTGATTTGAACTAGAGATCTGACGTAGCTAATATTTAAGCGGCGGCTCTGAATGAAATTGTGTATATAATTTGGCGTTGAAGCGCTGGTTAGAATGATACATAACCATAGACCTTTATGTATAAAAATACAATTCGAACCCCAGTCTGCGCAATTCAGTGTAAAGAGTGAAGCTCAACCACAAGTTAACTTCATTTAGAGTGATTTTTATTTGAAATAGGCTCGATTAGCAGCATAAAACGTGGTGTTTCGGGAAGATAGCTCTCTGTTCATACTTGGAAAATTGGTTGACTGCAGATATTTGAGAAATATGTTATAGATTATATTCGTTTTCGATTAACTAAACTAAAAACATGCGTAAATAATGTTTTTAAAATAGAAATTTAAATTTTGTGCCACAAGTTTTACGAAATAATTTTTTTTTTACTAGAAAACGTTGACACAAACACTTCACTAATACTTCAGAAATACAGAAGGCAACACTTTCACGTAAAGTTTTTGTTTTTGAGCAAAAATCAGATTTTAAATCGAATTTCTGAGCATTCGAAATTCATTATATTTTTTTTAATATATTATTTTCAAGTATTACCAGACCATATGCAAATAGAATAAGCCTGTCTTTAATTTGACCCCCATAAACAGATGGCATTTAATAGAGGCAGCATTGTATTTAACCGAAGGACAGGCATAACAAACTATACTCGTAGACGTAAGTGCATATGTCAAATGTCGATCTTGTGTTGACAAGTTATAATTGCCACCAATAACGATGCTAACCAAGTTTATTGCCTGTATGTATTGTTGTTGTTGGGTGAAAATGTTACACTTGCGTTTGACGTTGACACTTTAATGGTGGCACTATTAAAGACATCTGCGTTTGGCCTTTCTTCATTTAACGAGAACAGACTAAGTTTTGTTATGTTTATGCTTTTGTTTTTAGTTTTACATTTTATATTCACTTTTTGACTTCAATGAGTTTTGAGTTTTAATGTTTTCATTTGGTTTTGAGTTCTTGTTTGAATTAAGTTTTAATGTGTTGTTGTGTTGCTTGCACAACAAATCATTTGCTATTTTAACGACCTTCATACAAATTTTCGCTCTTAATTATAACAAAAGCGGTTTCCACTAGTTGTATAAGTTTGTTTTTTTCTGCCGTTATTGCCACAATTTGTTCCAGCGTAAACTTTTCAAAGTCGTTCTCAAGTGAAGACAGTTTTATTTAGATTGGCGGATTGCTCTAACATTAATACAACGCTAATTGATATGTGATTAAATTTAAGAGTCATGCAAAAGTCATTGAAGAACTTAGCGTTTATGCAAAACGGTATTTGTATATATTGTATGTATGTAAGAATATTATTGGTATATACATATATGTATGCATTTCAATTGATTTACATGTTATGTTATATAATATTATGCTCGAAAAACTGTAGATGTTTTCTCCATCGAAATCACAATGTGCGTCCATTATATGTGAAATTTACAAAAGTTACTCATACGCACCGTGGCGGCATTAAAATCAAGTTGGATCAGTTGTACATTCAGAGATATATCTAACCATATATAGAAGTTATGCTGACAGATTTGTTGAAAATATGATTTAAATAAATTAAACGTGCTCTAAATATTATTTTTCGCCAATAGTAGCTTACCCTTATATGCATGCAAGAACATTTTTTCCTTATTGCCCTCTTTGAAACGCTTTTATTGTGAAACAACCACATACGCATACTTAGTATGTGTAGGAATTCTTTGTTGTTTTCACACACTGCTTTGCATTTACTTTTCACAACTTTCTTTGTGTGTGTGTAAATGCATTAAAAAGCATTTTTTAAGCTCTTTGTCAGTGCTATTGAATGGGTCGGTGAAGGTGCTGTTAAAAAAAGTGAATATAGTTAAGTAGTTGCGGATTTCACACGATAACTTAACTGGCTGTCTGAGTGACTGACTGACTGACCGACAGTATGAGAAACTTTGGCATTGATTAACGGTATACGTGGCGTGCTACTGTTAAACGGAAATACTGTAAATGGTAGTGAGGTTTTTGTGCACTTTCACTTTAGTGTAGGCGAATTGTAAAGAATTTTTGTGAAATGTAATTGGCACTGCTGGCGGTTGGGCAACTAAATGTAAATTGAATATATGTATGTACTTATTCGCGCATGTATAATCGTTTTTTGGTTCTTCTCATGTTTGCTATCAATGATTTATTTTTTGTGCCATAAATGAAATTCTCAGCGATGTGAGAATAATTTTTTTTATCGCTTTCGTATTTAGTATTGACTTTCTTTAGTCTTTGCTGGGTGACGCTCCATGTTGCAACTGCCAGGAGATACATTTGCACACATACATATATTTTAACTTATTTTTCAATACTTGCTAAAATGTAAATTCAAGGCGGAGAACATAGCGGCTTGGAATGCTGTCGGATATAGATTGCCATTTTAACTGGTTATATTGTTGTTTGGATCCCTGCTAGATATTTGGGTCGTTGTCTACTGAGTAGCGAGCGCTGTTAGGCGAAAACTCCTAACTGGTTGAAATTACGATAAAAACCTTGATCTTGCATAGTGATACTGCGTATCTCTAATCACCATACCACGGCATCTTTCTAAACAACACTTTCACATTATATACTATTGTACGGAATGTTGAACTCCAATGGTTAACTGAACTGTAAAGGTAATTTATTTGAGATTTTTCTTTTTGAAGTGGTATATATCGTTGTATTCGCCTACAAATGAGACGCTTAAGAAGCTACAAGCTTTAATTGAGCGAAAGTTTGAAAAAATCTCATAAACATCGTTAAAATTATTCGTCTATTTTGAATAGGTTGCAAATAATAATGTCTAAAAATACTGTGTTGCATTTATTTTCATACGCTTGATTCGGTAAATTGTTGAAAAAATTGTTTGCAAAGTAGTTTCAATAGCAGTAAACCTGACGGACGCTTATCATTTCCGTTTCATTACCATTGCTGGCATTCTTTTTACAACCGCGTTTCCGGTCGCCCGTAATTCGAAAGCACGAAATGTTTCAAGTACTAAATATAGATATACATGTAGACATACATACACACGTAGTATATGCCAACATGATTACCATGTAGTTAACTAACAAAAATAGCAACTTAATGAGTGGACAACAAAAACGAAAACAACAAAACCACCAAAACCACAAGCATACACAGTCTGTGTAAAATTAGCCCGAACACGCCAACACAACAACCATTCACCAGCCCAATGCCACGCAGCTCAAATGAAAATGAAGTCCAGTTCTAGCCAACCCAACCGTGTGAGTAGGTAAATAGCTAAGCGACCGCAGCAAAACAGAATTCTAACCCAAATCACATTCAAACATCAGCGAAAGTAAAAGTTTGGCATTGCCGAAGAGGAGAGTGCCGTCGCCCCACCGTCTGGTTAAACTAAAATAACTGTATACATTTTGCATACTCAGCCAATAATTTAACTAAATATATTACACAAGTTTGTGGGTTTTTGTGTGCGCGAGAGCGCGCTTCAAAACTTCGAACTGCCAAAAAAAAAAAAAAATCACAGAAAGTCATATATGATGCTATCAAAGCTTAAGTGCTTACTGAAAAAGCTACAAGGATACGCTTTGCAAATAAAACAGAAAGTGTGTGAAAATAGAAAACAAGTAACTTTTGAGTAGAAAATATTGTCGAAATCGTACGAGTAGTTTGTTTTTGTCTTTCGGTTTTTACTGTTTTTTTTTTGTTGTTTGAAAAATTGGTTGAGTGCTTAATAAGCCGCCATACAAGACTATGTGTGTAGGTGACTGCGTAAAAGAGTAATGGTATATTTTCATGCACAGCAGGAGCGCATTAAGCATGGCAGGCCGCTTGGGCGGCTGAATTTTCAAGGGCGAATGCCATTTAAGTTTAATAATTATGACATTTCTAGGCATGGATGATATAGACAAGATTGCGACACGCCAATTCACGAACCAAACAAACTGTTAAGCTTTCATAATTATTGTAAACTCTTTTCCTCCTCTCTTTTCGTTTATAATGCCACGAAGTAATGTTTTTTCTGTCAAACGCCCTCTGAACAAGTAACAAGACAAAACTGTATAAAAATTAGTTTCTATTACTCTTGATTACTTATTATAATAATGAGATATATTTTTACATTATTAATTTATAAATTTTTCTTTAAAATATTCAGTATCTTCCACTCTAATATTTTAATAAGTTATATATATATAGATAATTTTATGATCACCAAGAACGCTTAATCTATAAACAACATGATTAATTTGTGTGAAACATGAGGGAACTGCAGTAATAAAATATTAGGTAAGTTTTGGTTAAGCTGAAACGCTCGCTCCAAGGTGGGATATTGTTGCAACCATGGCGGATCAATAGTTTCGCTACAAAATGAGACGCAGAGTATTCCTAAAAATTTCGATATAAAATTAATCAGAGACTGGAAGTTCGGCTGTTATTCAGCGCGTTTTTTAAAATTACAACTAACATCGATAAATAAGCTTTGCTCAAAATATTCGCATCAACAATTTCTTTAACAACGGGATGAGAGGAACTAACTCTCTCTCTAAGAATTGTTCTAGAAAATTTATCTTAGAATATAATGAGCTCAACAAGCATTTATATGACTAGAAAATTACCCTAGGTGTCCAGTGGTCCGATTGATAAGGAAGCTATTCCAACTATCCGTTTTCGCTACCGTTCAACGACAGAATTTTAAGCCTACGTGTCATAAAAAGGTTTCTAAGAAATCTGTCAAGTTGGCTTGAAACACACTTGACCAAGAGATCGATATGCATATGTACTACTTATGTAACATTATATAGAGCATTTTAAAATTTCTCTATAAACATTTACGGTTACGATATATCTATAATACACCGAATTGATAGTCTAAGCTTTAACCACTGTTTAAAGAAGCGATTGTGCTGAAATTAAGAGTAGGCACAACTGAATGATTTTACAGCAATTTCTAAATATAATAACTTTGTTTGTTGTCAGGCTTTGTTTTTTTTCTAGTTGTTAGCTAGTTTCATTCTTTGGGGTTTTTGCGAAAATTTATTGCTTTGTTTAATTTATTTCCGCCATCAAATAATTTACGACGCTTTCCCACTTACAGAACAAATGTATAGTAACGCGTTTGCCGACGGCTCAACTCGGCTGTAAACAATAATAAAAAAAACATGCGAGTACATAACATACGTACTAGTAGAAGTAGAAATAGAATAACGTTTTAAATACGTTTCACAATAGAGTGGCAGACCACGAGCACGGTTTGGCTGCAATGATATTCATGTCGTTAATGCGATCGAGCAATGTCAGCAATGAACTAAGGTTTTTCGAGTACTTAACTAAAATACTGGAAATAATTTAATGCTTTTAATTGTATAACACTTTGATGATATTTTAGGAATTTTTTGTATTAACTTTTAACTATGTGCCTATGCTTTCTGGCACGATTTGAAATGTTTTATTCGGTATTGAAAAGTGTTTTCGTATAAAATATTAGGGTTTTGTGAAAGACTTAGTTCAAGCAAACTCATAATACTTTTCAGCCTGACTGTAATGTGCGCCGGGTAGCGTCGCAAATTTTGCCTTCGCTCGAATTTACGCCACCTTACTTATTTTATTGCTATTGTCTCGCGTGCGAGGCGAATATGCTTTTGGCCGCCCATTACGACTTCGCTCGTCATTTTCTTTGGCGTTCAGTCATTTCTTGTAATTTTGCCAAATTCCTTTTTATCGCCACAAATTTGAGGTCATTTGCTGATATTTAATTTGACAAAAAGAAATGGCAATTATTAGCGTTGATTTATGTAAAATCAGCTCATTGAGTTTATTATTTCTTTTTTAATCTTTGTGTCTTTGTAGGAGTATGTGTTTGTAATGCTTGTTGCCTACAATTTTGGCAAGGATGTTTAAGGCTTATGAACTCGAAGTGGCAAACGATGAAGCTGCTTTTGGCTTAAAAGCTTAGAAAAATTTGGTAAAAACAAAGGAAATTACAATCGGCAATTTGTTTTGTGTGCGTTATTGTGTCATTCGTAGTTATTTAGAGACGCGTTTTGTGATCGCTTCGATGGCCACAATAATGCTCAGTTGGGTGCGTTGTGGCGCTTAGTGCACTTATACTGCGTGACGTCTGCTTCGCTTGTGGATATTTACTTTACTCAGATAAGTAGGTTTGTAACTGATTTTGGCCTACTATTTCTCATGTTTCATTTTTTGTTTTTTTTTCTGGTTTTTGGTTTTTGGTGCATAACAATTGTACTTGACATTCTTATTTCGCATGTCAGTAGTGTATACGCGTGGCTGTGTTGATTATTTTGCATGTGTGTGCTATTCTGTTTGTTTGCAGTTGGTAAAAGTCGGGGCGGCACTCCTTTCATGCATTGCATGTCAGTCAGCGAATATGGCAGGCTCTTTGTTAGACGCTAGCTTTTCATTGAAGCTAAAGTGGGGTCTCACATGTAATGCCTTGCGTGCCTTAAACTATTTGTGATTTTACGCTTCATTCACACGTTGAAAATTCACTTATTCTGCCATGATATATACTAACGTACATGCATTTATCATACATAAGCACATAAATACTTTGAAACACTTTTAGACACTGCGATAAATGTCACTGCTGCTAAATGAGTATGTATGTGTTTTGTTGTTGTAATTTTTTCGCAACACTTTTATGGTATGACATTCGACATTTTTTTTTTGGAATTTGTACTAGATACTCATATATCTCATTATTTTCTCGCTGAAAATCTACACGCCATAAAGGAAGTGAAATTATTATGAATCTTTCTTTGTCCAAGTCGAAAACTAAACTTGTATTTGCATATTTATACATGAATACGCAGATATGTATGTATAATGTATGCACTTCTCAGATATTATAATAAATCGACTTTGTGAGAAAATGTTGTTATAGTATGTCTATGATAGGTCAAGGTAAGTGAACGTGTAATGTATTGTAAAAGCTTTCAGTAATGACAGAGGAAATGTAATGTGCAACCCTTTCATAAAAGTACAAAAGTGAGGCATTGTTTGAAGCGCTCTATTAACACACTTAGAAAACATAAGAATGACGAGAATAATTAAAAATTCTAAATTGCATCAAATTATCACAGATAGTAGCGGAGTTGCCTCTAAAAAAAGCTACCACTGAACTACTCCTGCTTTCTTTATGTGATATAACTTTAATCTAATACTAGGACGGGGCGTGCACGGACGTGCAAAGAGTTATAATCTTAAATTGTTCCCGTATTAGATAAACTACGCCTTAATATTGTATTTAGGCCTCAGAACTTTGTTATTTGAGCTCAGAACTTTGTTATTTAAAGCTTATTTGTAGCTCTAAAGAAGTAACGGTATCACAGACGTATATTGAACCCATTGAGTGATTTGAATATATTATGTTTTTCATTCATCTCACTTCAGTCATTGATGGAATTCCCTGCTATCTTCTATCTTACTTGTATTATGAAGTCCCAGAAGAATGTTTCGATAGTTACTTGAATTTAAAGTTAACTTTAAATATCAAACTTCCACTTTGTAATAATTATTATATTATATAATTATTAAAAAAATATCGGACTCAAAATATTTTTTTCAAGTTTATTATTACTACAATATAACCAAGTTTTATTTTTTTTCAAAACATTTACAGTTGCTGGCAGAGAAACTACACAGAGTTGTGTAGGTCACAAATACCATTCGTAATAGTAGAATACAGCAACACTGCGACCACTGGCATGGGCTGTTGTCCTTTAAATATGTTTTAATTACATGAAGGAAACAATAAAGGAAAAAACTTCTACTACAAAGTTTATAAATACAACAAAAACAATAAGAAATCGTTAGTAATATATAATACAAAATTCAAAACCGCCGCAAACCGCCGAAACAATAAGTTAACAGCAAAACTAAACAAAAAAATAAAACTCTTTACTTATACCACACAACAATAACAAAACGAGCTAGAAAAGGAACAAGCGTGCAACAATAATTGTCCAGCCAACTCTTATTCAAATTGTTACCGTTACAGTTAGACAAAGAATGGCATCAAAGCTGCGGTAGCAAACCAAGCAAAGCTAAAGCCAAAACCAAGCGAACTAACGAACTAATTAACCAATGAAACAAAGACAAACCAACAGTAGCCAATAAATGCATGAGAATTGTAACACCAACAACTATTATAACAGAAATAGGAATATGCACATGAAAAAGATAAAATAGTGGAATTGAATTAAATGGAATTATCACGCGTGACTATGCGATTACAAAGAAGCCAAAGCGTTTCCCTCTTAATTTTCCCTTTGCTACACAAACCTATTCGCTGCTCATTTTGACTTGGTTGCAAAGTACAACCATCTAAAAAATTTGCCAACGTCATAGCTGGCGAAGAATTAAACGATTTTAAGTAAAAAGAACAAAAACAGGCGCATTTTTGTTGTAATCCTCTACAAAAGCCATCACAAACACCATCATTGTTTATCGCCTCTACTAGCTACTCAATATTATATAGTATATAATTCGTTTGAACATTTCGTATTTTAACTAAAAGAAAGTGTAAAAGAAATTCACAAAATACATCAAAATAATACGAAGACTTAAAGGAAATATACAAGATACAGACGATAATTCAAAATGACTTCGCCACCGGAAAGCCCCATCGAGGAGGTTGTCTTCGAATTGGAACACACTCGAGTGCCTAAGCCGATTAATGTAACAATCGAAGATTTGTATCGTGAGACAAAATTCTCAAAACAGGAAATACGAATTATGTATCGAGGATTTAAAACGGTGAGTAAACTATGAGCAATGAATAATGAAATGTAAGTATTTATAATATAAGTATTGAAATTATAAACCACTTTGTTGTATTTTATGGTGTCTTAGAACGTGTACTGTATCCATAGCTGAAACATTTGAGACTGTTCGTAATGATCTAGTCAGCCGAAGAATTTCAATTATTTTAATTATTTTGATTTCGTCACAAGTGTTATACATCTCTTTAGAGTCGCTATTATAAAAAATATATCAAAATATGTTTTTTCAACGTCAGATCAGTTCTTACTAGTTCGATACATTAGAATTTACATTATAAAGTACAATATTTGTTTCGAAACCCGCAAAATATGTATATATGTGTATATGCTCTTATCGTTTCTGGTAACAACATAAAGCTTACTCCGTATAGCAATATTGACTCGACAGCTTTTGATTGAGTATGTGTAGAAATGATACGGTGTATGTGCGGACACGACTGTTTTGACACCCTTACATTTTGACGCTCTTTAGTACTACTGTCCTGTATATTCAGTGATTATCACAGGTGGATTTTGAACCATTTAGAAGACAATGCTGGGCGTAAAGGCTCTAAAGAGGAATTTATCGCATCCTCAAGGACTTTCCGGTTGTGTGGATATTGTGATGAAGACATCATTAGTACTTTTTTTTCGAAAATCGAATGGCAATGAACCTTCGGTAAACAGAGAATGTTTTAAAAAAAAAGATTGTTCTTATGTACTTAAATTGAATTTGATATTAACGTCATAAGACTATTTTCGAACTTCAAGACCAATGCCAAATATTTATCCATTTACTTACTATACATATGCAATTATTTAAAAAATTGATTGCGGTTTTATATGAAGCTACATTTTTTAATATTTTATTTTTAAAGGTATGAACATATAAACCATTTACGTTGACTTTATTGCCTGATTCTTGAGTAATGTGAACGCCACAAAAGCTGCTCCAAATGCTGAACTTTGTTTTAACATTTTCTCTTACACCCCCTTGTTTTTGCAGGAATGTCCCGAAGGTGTTGTCCAAGAAGAATGTTTCAAGGAGATTTATGCCAAATTCTTTCCACATGGCAGTAAGTAGCAGTAAAATAAAAACCATAATAGTACCTAACTGTATTAAGTTCTATTGATTAAACTGTAATGATTTTTACTTATGTAATTTATGGCATAACATATAAATTTTATATTCTTATACATATACATGTGTATGAATTTCTGCCTATCGTTAACATGTGTCTTTTATTTAGATTCCAGTTTGTACGCTCACCATGTGTTCAGGACTTTCGATATAAACAGCGCTGGTTCCGTCAACTTTCGGGTAACTAAATTAATTATTAGTATTTACTTTTCCATTATATATAGGTAATTACAAATATTTCTAATGATAATCAATTTTTTTGTCTGGTTTGTCACAGGAATTTTTAAATATGCTTTCAACACTCTTGCGAGGTACTGTGTACGACAAAGTCAAATGGACTTTCAAATTGTACGATGTAAATGGCGATGGCCGGATAACACGCGGCGAAATGAGTGATTTATTTCATTCAATACACGAGCTAATGGGTCGACGGCCGCATCAGCCGGAGGAAGACCGAAAAGCCAAAGAGCAGGTATAATTAAGCGAGAGTGCAACGTATTAATATAAAGTAATGTAATGTAATGGGATATCATAAAAATAATGGAATTAGTAGTTTTATTTAATTACTGCAAGAATAATAGACAACTAAAGTAGGTACTTATGGGTTGAAGGCAAAATTTTGATATTTAAAAATAGTCTGACAGCTATGGAAATATGTTTTCGGTAGGTCTGCTTCCTCATCCTAGGTTTCACTGTAGAGCTTTTATGAACGATGTCAAGGGATGCAGATCCGAGAGTTTTAGCACCTTTTTGCACTGGACTTTTTAGTCTGATACCATTAGAAGAGAGAAGATATCATTACAATAGCGGCAAACCGAAATCAGAAGAGATATCATTATGTTTAATAAACTTTTGCTCTTATTTGTGGTATATTGTAGGTTTCCATTGAAGAAAGTCCGTTTGCCTTACAGCATTCTAGGTCTGATTTTTATCTTCAACGTCGCTAGTGTATGTTGAATGGTTAGGATATCTCTCTGTTTTGAGACTTACTGCGGACTAGTTACACATAGTATATTGGACGGGACTTCGTATCGTGGAATATTGTCTGTATCTTGCCAAGGTATAAATGTTTTGGGTTTAAAGAAATTTCGAAACGATTTCTTCAGATGTAAATAAGAAGGTTAAGTTATCATCAGTATATTCAATGGAGTTAACCATTGTATGTGATTTCAAGAATGTTGTTTTTGACATAATTTGCTTTCATAACAATTTTTCTACAAACTCTTCTAAATCATGCTGCTCTATTTGTGTATTATAACAAATCTCTTGGTTTTTTCTTTCAGTTGGAACGTACCTTTCGCTCATTTGATCCGCACAATGTCGGCTATATTAATTTCGAGATGTGGATGAAGGGATTGCTGACTAACCGTACAATTGTGAACTCATTCCATGTATTTCACTCGGATCCCTGATGGTCAGAGAGTGACTTTGAGAGCATCTTGAATAATCAAGAAGTTATATCGCTGATAGATCTTTGAGAAAGCAAGAACAATAATGGCAGGAGCACACGTAATGCCAGCGAAAGTCCACAGGTAAGCGTATTCACAGACACATACAACTTATTTACATAATTTCATCTACTGTATTTTATTTTGTAGACGAGTAAACCGTTAGACAAAAATAAAAAGACGTAAAATTTCGAGCAGAAGTTCCAGTTTGTAGACAAGGAAATTCGTTTTAGCGAAAAGAAAGTCGATGAAAAGGCGTAAAATCAGGTGTATTTGTATGCGTGTAGTATGTACATAAAGTAATTAACAGTTCGTATGCTTCAGATTGCGAATATGCTGTATAGTTTGATTAAACAGAGTATTATTGAAAAAATACTAAAAGGAGTGTAACAACATAGACGTATACAAACTGAAAATAGCCTTAGAATATCTCAAGGAGCTATTTAATGTTCCAATTAGTCATATTACATACCACACTAGTTTGTGTTACTAAAAAATGTAAAATAGGTGAAGCACAGCATTGCTAGAATTGACATTTGACACTGTCAGGCGTACAAATTGTTGATGCGTTCAAGTTTTCTTTTCACTATAAATGTTTGAGTATTTTCTAATTACCTTTGAAGTTTAACAAGTTTCATGTGTTGCCCTAATCAGTAAGGTAAATCATTGAGAGCTCATTGAAATAATTAACTGAGTAGCCTTCGTTCTAACAAATGTTTTACCATAATGCGTGTGTTTCAATATGTCAAAATCAATGATGAAAAATTCAGCTAAATTGGCAGGAGTAAAATTTTGAAATAAATACGTTTCTAATTAGAAAAAAAAGCAAATTATTCAAATTAAAACAAGCTTTCAGTTGTCAGCTACAATGGTGTTGACATATCATACCAATTCATCTTACCATTTTTGCTCAAAAATTGCTCTCATTATTAGGTATAAAAGTGAACTGGCAAACATTTTCATTGTCACAACTGTCAGTGCATTTAATGCAATAAAATCAGCTCTTTAAAGTTTAAAATTTCTGAGTACTTCAAACAAAACAGGATAACTATTAATAAAAATATAATCTTTAAACTACAAGTGCCATTTTTCGGAATATTTTTATGTTAATTAAATATATGTCAGCAGTCCAATGTCAAAGCAAGATTGAACAAAGTCAAGCAATAATAAAGTTAAACATGTTTAAAATTGAAATTCAATAAATTTAGTAAAAAAGTGTAATACCAAAACGTCGAGAATGAATTACTTTATTATTTAGTAATAATAGTATGCAGTTGTTTATATACATACATACATATGGTACATTTAGTAGTATGAAGACGTTGCCAGTTGTTGTATGGTCAAAATGGATGCAAAACAATAAAAGTTAAAAAATAATCGTGCTAACTAAAAATTACATGATAGTGACTGGAGCATGCAAGCAGAGAGATTGATACACAAAAACCAAAATAATAATAATTACAACGATAGTATTAGTAAATTTTATTTAATAAAGAAATATTAAATAAATTTAAGAAATTGTTCGAAAATTCTAAACTAATTTAAGTACTTTCCATTGTGATTGATCCTGCCAGCAGTGGTGTTTTGAATCTCGTTGCCGCTTATCTTTAATTACTAAAGAACCAATCCATGTGTTCTTTCGTACATTATTAATATTTTTTATTTATTTAAAACTGTGTGTAATTTTTTAAAAATTATTATGGTTAGGCAAGCAGAAAGACAAAGATAGCACGTATAAATTTAAGGTTAGGTTTTCTGATAGCCATATATGTAATTTTGACAATAATTTGAGTTAAAGTACAGTGTGAATTCGGTAATTTGAACTATTACAATCATAAATAACACCATTAAGGGCTATAATGTTGCCGCTTACTTTTTTGAATCGATGCTACTTTTCTTTTCAAGACTTTAATACTACATTTTATTATGTCTATTATTTTATTATATTTGGGATTCTAGCAAAAATGAAGTTCGGAAAAATTATTTTTATATTGTATGTATGTTTTTACTAATTAATAATTAATAAAATTATTGTACCCAATTATGGTAGCTATATGCTTATTGAAACAAAAAATGTTTTGAATTTGTCTCAATTTCTCTTATGACTATTTATATAATGCGTGATAAGAATATAGCACAAAATATTATTTGTATGTTCATCAAAAATATTTCCAAAAACCATTTGCTTAGATTGTCAAAGTCAACGAATAATTATCAAATTAATACGATAGTTAAAGGTAACAAATAATAATACTATTATCATTGTCAAATGTGTTTAAAAATTTTGAATTTGCTTACAAATTCATATGGTTATTTTATTTGAAGCAATTATATTAGCAACGTTCATAAAAAGTTATTTTGAAAAGTAATACGAGCTAAATAATTAAGAATTTTTATATACACAGTTATCGAGAGCATACTGTGATCTGTATATGTTGCTGAATTTTCACGTAGAAATTAATAATTTCCCATTTTCAAACAATTTTGCTATTTCGAAACTTTTACTGCGAAATGTGAATTTTTTATTTAAAAAGTCTCTTTGAGAAAAAATAACTACACAAATTTCCCTGCTGGCATGTACGGTTTCGTCATATTCTCCTTGCAATGTGAATTACCTACATATATTTATATTGCATAAGTCTCAGCTAAATACCTACATACATATAACTGAAATACCAAGAACATCTGCCAAATTAAAAATAATTCTGTAAATGTGGTAAATACATATGTGTCGTAACAAAAGTTGTTATTACTTTACTGTTATTACGTATTTCCGGTCAATTAAACCAACACCGAAACATATGAATGACAATTGAAAATGTAATTTCAAAGGCAATTTACTACTAAGATTTCAATTAAGTACACACATACGAAAACAAAAAACGGAAACACACACACAAAACCGTTGAAACAAATACAAATATCACAATCTATACTATATCTGTAGAACTGAAACTGTACTAAGGATAATTTCAACACAGTAAACACTTGAAAAATTGTACTACAAATAAGTAAAAACATATATGAAAAAAAGAGAAACAAAAAAATACAAAAAACGTACTTACACAAACGAAACATATTGAAAACAAAAACCAAACACAAAAATGAATTTCGTGCACCGATAGCCCAGCGCCAATAGAATAAATAACGAACACAAATGAATTTGAACGTAAAATGCAGCTTATAGAGTGTTCTTATTGTAAAAACTAAAATAAAATAAATAAAAAAAGTAATCAACACCAAGAACTAAAAATATATTAAAACAAATTTTACAAACAGATACAAGAACTTAAAGTGTATTTGTGTAAATTTTAAAATTGAATTACTTTTATTCATATTTTATTTTTCACTTCTTTATATGGAGCCAAATTCCACCGAAGCTGTAAGCAATACCTGAAGAAAATGTAATAAAATAAGCAAAACATTTACAGAAAACAAACACACACACGCCAATGGATTACTTTGTAAAATGTTATAAAGAGAGAAAATATAAATAAGCATTGACTTTATTACTTGTTGAAATGTTTATTTCTACGCAAATAAAGCGAATATTATTGTTTTTTTAATGGGATATATAGTTTTCATTTACAATTTACCAACTGTATAGCAAGCAATTAGCGTTTTGAAATAAAGCGGAAAAAAAAATTGTTGGTTCCAAGTTTTGAAAACCACTATTCATTTGTAAGTGAAATGGCGAAATACCCGGAATGGCGTCAAAATTTGAAAATAATAAACTGAGTAAAGTCTAAAATTTTATGAGATTTATTTAAAAAATCTCAAATAATTGTGTGTTATAACACTTGACACCGCCTAACCTCAGTTTTAATTAAAGTTGTACGAGCCATGCCAGAAATTAATGGAATATAATACATACTCGTACTCGTAGATATTTTTCGCTTTCGTGCCAAGAAATTAAAATTTTAGTTGCCCAAACTAATGATGTTAGCTTTACAGTTTTCTTTTATGTACAAAATTTAACTCTTTAATAATCAATTTAATCAAACAATCAAACAACTTGTTATAATAAAAATAACAAACAATTTATTATTAATTATCTAGATCATTATTACTCGGAAGTTATTTGTTTGTTTTTATTAAACGCTTTAAGTTATTTTTATTAATTAAGTTAAAATCCATATATTTTCATACTTACTGTTTTTTTCAAATCGCGATTGCACTATACAAAATTCAACACACCCATACACCAACTTTTTGAATTTCAGCGACAGTTGTTTTGAAAAAAAAACTGCATTCCATTAAAATTGATTTTTTTTTTACAATTTACCGCTTAACGAAGCTAATGTTGGCAACTGTAATACTACAACTCGTATTTAGACGAAATGGACAATCAAAGCGGACTCACATTTTTAGAAGGTTTTGCATCAATCCAAACAAATACTACTAATAATCAGCTAATGCATTACATTTGTGCATATTCAAAGCATTATTTGAAACTCTTTTTGGTATACTAATTCACCGTTCTATAATTTGTGGTACTCATTTCGCTTGCCAATGACTAAAAAGATACAAAATTAATCAATAATAAATTAGGTAATAAATTGAAGTAATTTATCGAATTAGCTGTTATCCTTCCATTTAGGCAAATAATAAATTAATGTAATGAAAACAAAAACTAACAAAACGAAATTGAATTGAAAATTCTTCCAAAAATGTGTGTGTCTAAGTTACTTAGAAAACTGTTAAACTAAACGAGTTCTAAATAAGTGAAATAACTAAATATTACTAAAATATACCAGTAAAATATCTACTCTACATATAATATGTATATTGTATGTGTTTACGATCCTAACTAACTTTATGTGTATGTGTCTTATTGTATATAATTAATAATGCGCCGTTATGGATCACCCTACAAGTTGTAATATTGCTTGTCATCACATTCGTCACAAAGGTGAGATTTTACAGATCTTCCGTAGCTTTCATTGGCGTGATTTCTTCTTCGTATTTTTGAAATTTTAACAAATTTTACTACATTTTTGTATAGATTTAAAGCTATTTTACTGACAAGTAGCTGTTTTGTAAGGTGATTTTCATAGTCGGCATATTGAGTGTTAGTCTCAAGCAAGTGTTTGTAAGTGCTTACAAGAAATTTGAAATTGGTGAAAGCTTCATGAAAGCTCTTACAAGCATTTCACCTGATAAACGAAGGTACTATAACTACTACCACTAAGTAATTATCTATTAAATGTAAGCATGTGCTAAAAACTAAAAAAACTAAATACGAAAAAACTGAATAATTTAACGTCCTATATTTGTAAAGCGGAACGAATATCCTTCCAAGAAACTTATGCATGTATGTAGCGATATACGACTTAAAATTTACTATTTGTACATTTACTCGCAAAAATGATTTATTTATTTAGCTTTTGCGTTAATGTTTGTGATATTCTGTAAAAATTAAAAACGAACGGTCGCTTATTATATACACATTTATTTCATAAAAAATATACCTATTCAAAATTGTGAATTTACATATACATATTGGCAAAGTTGATATACATACATATACGTATGTATATTTGAGCGAAGATAATTTTTTAATAACTCTTCTTTTTATATTAACCTTTGAAATTTTTTCTGCTTTCAAAAAATTATTATTATTTTTTAATATTCACTATAATAACTTTACTTGCTTTCAAAAAATATTTTTATAAATCGCTTAAAAAAATTTTATATAGATTAAATTAAAAAAAAAACAAAAAGTATTTGAAGAAACGAACATTTCTGTAAATACAAGTTTTTTTACAGCACTATCTTAGTAAAGGTTTAAAACTAGAAAGATTTTGATAAATATTGTGGTTGAAAGAATTTTTTGGTGTCGGTTTTCACTTGTTTATATTGTTAAAACAAATTCAATATTATAGTTTCCAACATTTTGGTTAAATTTTGAAATTTTAACAATTTTCCTTGATAATATAATTACTTCATCATCATTTTAAGAAAAGATTTGGAATACAGTTTTTTTTATTTAAAAATTTCTTTTATTTTAACAATTTCGTAAATTTAATCTTATGTTTATTAAAAAGTAATAAAATTTTATATATATTAAAAGAGTATACAACAATTTTGGCGAAATAAAATGTTTTTTGATGTGTATTTGTATTAAGCAAAAAGTTATAATTATTAATAATAAATAAATATATTAATTGTAATAATAACCTGCAAATCTAAATTTACAAAAACATTAAAAAAAATTAAATTTAGCTAGTTACGTAAGATTAATTTTTAACATAAATTTACTTAGAAACACTTTGCTGAGTTTTAAGTTCGATTACTGTGATCTTCATATGCTTTTTGCGTTTTCTCTTGGAATTACTTTAATAAATACTTTGAATAAAATTTGCAAATCAAAATGTACCTTAGACGAAGTAAGAATAAGTTAATGATACAATTAATTGAATGAAATTTAAATAAATTAAAGTAATATGTCCACGCATACAAACATTCTCAGTATAAGGAATTAGTTGAAACATTTTTTTGAAAATAATATATTTATATAATATATTAAATATATAATTTAATGTAGGGAATACCAAACCTAATGAGAGAAAGCAAAAATAAAAAAAACAATAAAAATATATAAACTATAGCAAAAAAAATATTTTCAATTACGAAAACTAAGTTTAAGAAATTGGTAATTTAAAAAATTATAATTGTAAGCATATTAAATAATCATTGAATTAATAATTATTTATTTATTATTTAGTAAAAGTTGCTGAGTTGTTTCGCAAAGAAATCACCACAGTAATATTTAATTGTATAATTGATTTATATAAACAAGCAAATCTTAAACGAAGTGGCAACAACTCACAACAATGCTAATACACATGTAGTAATATTGAACTTAACAACAACAAATTGTGGTTAGTGATTGGAATGTTTAAGCATACAAAATAAACGATAAATACAATGAGAAAAATTAAAATATAATTTACGGGAAGAGGTATTTTCTTTAAAAATAGATACTTAGTAAGTAATTATGTGTACTCAATAATTTTTAGTAGCACAAAAAATTAAGCTGAAGAGCAAATATTAATATACAATGCAAACAAAATTAATAATTGTATAAAAATAAATACCAAAAAATTTATTGAAAACACCCATACTTGTATCTATGTAAGTATGTATGATATGTATACATGCCATTCTAGTTAAAGTAGCTTATGTCAAGTTAAGTTAAAGTGGTTGTTGTAAATGCTACTGAAAGTCTGTGCAAACTTTCGTTTCAGCCTTATTTGAACTTCATAACCATGAACTGATACTCAGCTATTATTAAAGATAAAATATAATGCCGGATATCCATTAAATTGATTAAAAAACTCCAATTGCCATCACTAACTTAAGTTGACTTCAGCTACTTTAATAAATTGCCACAGATATTTTTACGATTGAGGCCTATGTTCAGGCGCATATGTCTAAAAAAATGTTTACGTATACTAACAGTAAGTGTTGTTAAACGATAAAAAAATATCATCAATAAAAAATACTTTAAATATATTTAATTTCTATTGTAAATGAAATATTTTCCAAACTATTTATTTCATAAAATGTATTTTATGACTAAATTTGTTACTAAATTTTTTCTTATGCATCATATATTTATTATTAGTATTGTAATAAATAAAATGTAAGAATAATAATTAAATTAATGCAGAAATAATTGAAATTTGAAAAAACATTTATGCAATAGACTTGATAAATGAAATGAAAAAAAAAAAGAATTGAATAAATAAAAAATAAGAACTAATTAAATTAGTGAGCATTTTTATTTAAATGGAAAATATGTGATATGTTTAATTAGATAGGTTGGTGTTAAGCCTTTTAACTTTTAAAATATTACATAATTTTTTTTTTTAATTTTGTTTTGTTTTTCAGATTTATTATTGTGCCTACTGTTAACTCAGTCAACTGTTGAAACTAAAAGTCAACCGAGCATGCCATTAATCTTCCGCCTTAAAAATCGTTTATTTTGCTTCAGTAAACCTACTCGTATTTGAAAAGAAAATTTCTTAAGTAATTTAAGGTAGGTTTTGGTCGTAATGTACAGCATAAAAAATTTGACTTGTCCACGTCCACTAGAAACTTTCATTCACATATTTTA
This sequence comes from Bactrocera oleae, assembly GCF_042242935.1. Classification (NCBI taxonomy): domain Eukaryota; kingdom Metazoa; phylum Arthropoda; class Insecta; order Diptera; family Tephritidae; genus Bactrocera; species Bactrocera oleae. The sequence goes on along the minus strand of NC_091536.1, from coordinate 18,180,215 downwards.
AGCACTATATGAACTATCTCAAGAAAATATTGTAAATATTGTATTGTACTACTCCAATTGGATAGTTTACAAATAGATCACAATGCAAGAAAAGAGTAGGAAAGATCACATGTCTTTTGCCAACTCGGCAGAAAAGGTTTGGAATTTATATTCCTATTACGTCGCTTTGTGTCTTTGACTAAAATTTAATTGGTTTCGAGCCACTTCAAAATAGTTGCTGGATTTTTTGAGGAGATTTTTTTTAACTAAAATAGAGAGTGGAGAATTATTAGTGTCTAACTTACTATAACCCCTATAGTCACTCAAATAATCGCCGATTAATCAAAACAATGGTAAACATAATAAACGACACATAGAATTGCACTCAAAAATTTATTCATTAACACTTTGCATTACCTAAGTGCATTTCGAACTAAATGTCTTGTTTGAAGTTTACAAAAACGCAAATCGCACAGTTAGAAAGCAATTCTTTACATATAGAGCCGACTTCCATGGTATGCTATTGTAAATTGATCAATGTATGTAATGTAATTGTTTGCAATGCGCTGATTCCGTAATTTTTTTTACTGAGATTTACAGCGAATTGAAGATAACATCGACTCCTACATTTTACCAAACTCATTTTTCATCGTTAGCCAACCAAATATCGGAAGTGCAATCACCACCTGGGTAACGCATATCATGTGGTAATGCTGGCCCATATGGCTCATTACCGAAGTCAACTAAGAAACTTTCATTCAACTTTAAGCCACCGTTAACGACATCAATATCAATTTCAACTATTGTTCCGCCTTTTTCAACCATCTTCGGATAGAACTGTTTAAAAAAAAGCTATGTAAATGATGTAGCTCTTAAAAATTCCGAATTTTTAGACACATACCTGTTTATCCCATTGTGAGAAAATTGATGTTGAAACATACAAACGTTTGCCATCCAAAGAAAGTTGCATCATTTGCGGTCCTCCCTCGAGTCTGCGGCCTTTAATATAACGTGGTGCAGGGCGTTTCTAGCAATTATTAATAGATGATTTGAAACCATATGATTATTTAATTATAACAGTTTTAAAAGACTAACGGTTAGTTCCTTATCTTCAAGCACTTCCACATTCTTGCAGTCTTCACAAATATAACCTCCTAAAAATAGTTGACCTGTTAGCCGTGGATTTTCTGGATCACTAACATCATATTGACGCAGATCACCGTGCAGCCAACAATTTACATAGAGATATTTGTCGTCCAAAGAGAGCACTATATCGGAAACCATGCCATTCAAAGTTTCAGGCTTGCCACCATCAATTGAAATACGCTTTCCAGGTATGTCAATAACTTTTTTTGCTACAAATTCATCGGAATCGGGTTTCTTTTTGAAATAGTATATATTTGCGTTCAAGCAACAGCCAACAAATCCATCTGGACGTTTTGGATTGTGCATAAAACGAACTTCTAATGGTGTTGTACCGTCCTCACCCAAATCAATGGTTTGATATAGGGTATGCGTTGACCATTTGTAAAAATTTAATCGACAGCCATATTGTGTCATATCATCGAGGTCTTCTGTACGCCAACCGCTTTTAAAATATTTTATAATAAAGAAAGTTGTTAATCGATATATTCTGTGTCAAAAATAGCCTATCGACTTTTTGAATACCATTGTTCTGACATAACTTACCGTTTAAACTTATTGGGTGCTCCCCATTCCGTCGATACCATTACATCAAAATATGGTTGATACCAAAAGTCATAACCGCATAAAGCCACTTGCTTGCCCTTCGTCCATGTGCCAACACAATTGAAATTATTTGTTTCAAAGAGAATAAAATCGCCCTTGGCATAACCCTCAGCATCGCCCAGTGTTGAAATCATAATATTACCATCAGCCAGACAATGCGTTGTATGCGGCGCAGTTACGTTATGTTGCTTAAGCAAATCACCATCTATGGTCTTGTATATCGAGGGCTTGCGTGGATCAGTCGCCACATCCACGATGTAAATGAAATCGGAAATTATCGAAGGCAATATAAGTTTGTCACGCTTCGGTATTTGTTTTGAATTCTCATCCACATAGTAGCAACTTGAGCAAGCATTCCAGCCCGAATGATGAAGTTCATTGCCCTTGCGATTGGTAAAGGTCCTATGAATTACCTATACATCAATATGAAAGTAGTGAAAAACTATTGTATTATAAATATTTTTTATATCTATGTATTGTATGCTCGTAAAAAAGTGACAAACTAAACAAGCAACTAGTATAAATTACATAAATTGGTATAATCAAATATTGAAATGAATAGTAATTAATATAGTGACTTTCCTGGGAAAATCCACACATACTTAACCACGAAAACTATAAGTAAGACCAACATGTCATATAATGTGAAATTGAGGCGTCTTGTGCTAAAAAGTATGTATGTCTCGTGTGCACTTTGGATAGTAGGATTAAAAAACGTTCAGAAAGAAGCATTTGTCGAGTGGTATCAGAAATTCCTGAGAAAATCATTCTTCAATTGTGTAAACCTTCCCCAAACCTACAACAGCAGGCTTCGGCGTTGACGAAGAGATTTTTGACGCACCAAAACCCGATAATATTACCCATTGACCACTCTCGGTTTCCACTGAGGCGTGCTATAAGATGTTTGGTTGCTTCACATAGAACTTTTGTTGCGCTTTGCGTCAGACATTTGTTTTGACAGAAAAGTTCGATATATGCTTTTGTATGAGTACGTTCACAGCGAAGCGAAATGCAGCAGCTCTTATCTTTTTACGCTTTGCCAAGCAACCTGGCATACCCTTTGCTTTCTACGCTTCGTTGTTAAAGTATGAAATGTCACGCAAAGCGAGGAAAGTTGTATGTGAATGGGCCATTTCGATCTCAAAAGAAGCTTTCGCAGAATTCTTAATCTGTTTGAATAATATGTTTCGAACATTGTTTCAAATTGTGGAAAATGTAGTGCAGTGTGTATTTTTCACATGTTAGGCCATAAATAAAATAATACTTTTGAATTTAAAAATATGAAAACAATTCTAATAAATGGCTCTTGCCTTTTGATGTACAAGTACCTAGTGTACCTACTAAATGTTCCGTATGTATGTACATACAAGCCTATACGAATCTACATCTGTCAGTGACTAGGCAGCAAAGTTAATCACTCATGTAGATAAGAAAGACACTTAAATTGGTCAAGCGCGGCTTGAAAATAACATTTATTCATCTCGACATTCACGTTTATAGTTAAACGCTTTTTTCCAATAGTTGTCAACGTAATTTATATATTGCTTAATTGAAAAAAGTTTAGGGAAACATCAACAACCGTTGTAGTCCAGTGACATCTCCGGTATTTTGTCTAAATATTCATAATTATGTTGCTAATCGAAAGGCGCTCGAAAACTAACATGTCATGTTAATAGCTGAAGATATCAAAAACAAGCAAAGAGTTTTACTCATTACGCATGCGTGATCAATCCGCATTCAAATGCGTACTACCTACTGTTAACGATTTATGTAGATATGTTTAAAACATATGATGAAACATATGTACATATAAGTAACTATTTAAATAAGCGGGGTTGCTGCTATCGTACGAATTTCAAAGAAGAAAATTAAATTAGTGAAAAGCCCTAAGAAAAAGTTTTAATACAAGGTGTTTAATATACGCTTGCTTTTTGTAATTAATTAGTTATTGTTAATTTCAAATAAATAGTTTATCAATTTTTTTATATTTCAAACTAAATCGTACATCACAAAAAATTTTTAAACTTATACACATATGTACATACGAGTACTATATATATACTAGTATATAGGAAATTTAATAAACTGGCAACACTATTGCATGCATTAGTTATTTGGCCTAACATTAGTTCTTTGGAAATTTCATATGCATATATAAAATTGTTCTAATATCCTTGTTTGCAATCTGTGTGCAAGATTTTAATAAATTATGATGTTATTTAAAATTAATGAGTTGAGTATATATAGCAACTCTATTTATATATTTTGTCTAAACGATCTACAGTTAAAAGATTTTAAATGAAGCAAGAATATTATATAAAAATCCATCTAGAACATGCAAAGTTTGTACGTGATGTGCAAATGAATTTTCTATTACTAAATATGCATATTTGTATATGTGTATACATTAAGGTGTGTCAAAAAAAAAACGAATGTTTCTCTTTCGGTACTGGTACTCTGAAACGTTGGTTGGTAGACACCTCTAAGAAAGTTTCTCCAAGTACAGTTATCTATTTTTTTCTTATTATCGGATAGAAAGATTCATTACTCGCTTGCAACTACTTGAAAATGTAGTTCGTTTTATAGATTTAATTGGAAATTGAATCCTCTTCAAAAAAGTGCTATTTCGATTTTTTCCTAAACCTAACCGTTTAAAAGATATTAACGGTTGGAGTTTGAATATTTCAAGGTAAATTTGGTTTTTTCTTTTAAATTTTATAACTCAATGAAAAGAAATCATTTTAAATTGTACAGCTCATAGTCTCGTAGGAAATTTTCTGCTCTACAAAAATGGTCTGTATAATTTTTCGATTGAGTTAAGCGTTTACGAGATATTCATCGTCAAATGCCTATCAAAGCAAAACAAAACCAAAAAAAAAAAAAAAACAAAAAAAAAAATTGAAAAAAGAGACAATTTCTGCAAGACCCTCATATACATATGTACATACTATATACGATAAGTAATTCGTATGTGCTCTATAGATAATTGTTGAATTGTAAATACTTTTTATCTCTGATAGGATGTAATTCGTAGAATTCAGAAAGAGTTTTTTGATTTCGGAATTAGCTTTGATATTGTCATTATGCTCTCAAGTCTGATTTCTAGCATATATGTATAAATATGGCGTGTAGGTATATACAACATTTTTTATAACTAACCTGGCAGTAAGTTGGACTTTCGGGATCCACATCCACAGTTGATAAGTAATCACCATGGGCTTCATCTAGATTAGGCTGCACAGTAACAGTGTAGAGTAATTTTTCGCGAGGTCCGTTCTTCATGGCATCAATGGGGCTCTTATAACCGGGCCCATGACAACAAGCTGGAAATACAAAAACAAGTATTTAACCTCTGCATTCTTAAGTACACAGTTAAGTTCTCATGTATGTATGTATGTAGACATATGTATATTGTATGCACAATTAAGCTTATCCCTTTTTTCGTTTTTTCGTCTAGTTTATTTACTTTTCGATAAAATTCGACGGATATCACATTTTTATTATTTAACCCAACAAATATAACTTTGTAATAATTTTTTTTTATTTCCAAATGTGAAAGCCTTTAAAAGTATTAAATATTATGAATACCTTACCTTTGCTAGACATTGTTGTGGTTTTTAAGTTGTTATCAATTTCGTATTGCACACAAACAATCTACACCTGATAAAAGTCACTGAGCGACTGCGGCAAATAAGACAACAGTTAAATAAGTAAACGAGTACAAGTTGATCAACTAGAGAACGTAAATAAACGAGAAGATGCAGGTTTATTTACGTTCTCTGTATCAAGTGCTCAAGCGAAAGTGATAGCGCAGCAGATTTCGCTATAAAATTCAGAATATCATCAAAAGAAAGAGCAAAAGTTTCTCTTTGTGAAACCAGTAGTCAATAAAAGTGTTCACATTCCAGTAAAATTAAAAAAAAAGCATTTTCGAGTATATTTTTTATAAAATGAGTACACATAGGAAAGTGTGTAGAATTGTTGTGCCGCCTCTCTCTCTCTCAATATTTCAAACTCGTTAATTAAAAATATTAATAAGTAGCTAATCAAATATAATTTAACGCTATGCTTTAAACTAATTCTTTATTCGAAGCATTTCGTCGTGCCGAACTCAAATCAATCAGTTGAGAGCAAGTTTCGCTGTGGAGATGATGTACCTATCAAGAATTATACTTGTAGAGATAGAGAATACGACAGTTGCATAGCGTCACTTTTTTGGAGTGCGTTTGATAGAAAAATACATTGTTCGTGACGTCATGAACTAAAAAAGAAAAGGTATTGTTTACAATTACATACTATGACAATTTGATAATTTGTTTCCTTTATGACAATATACTCGTATACTCGCAGTGGCTTAAAGTTAGATTTGTCCACAAATACCTAAAAACTATTTTGGTTTTCATTTATATAATACCATTGTTGTGGAATGGATACGCTTTAGTGTCTAAAATTCTTCAACTGAACCAAAATGTCGTATTTTTTCAATTTCAAAAGTAAAAGACAAATGGTTTTTTTATCGTAATTTTATTTATTAATTTTAATGATTTCAATGTTTTTTCGCTCTTCAATATTAGTTTTCGGTATGTAAGTAGAATGTATGTATGTATTTCGAAGGTCTTAAAGCTAGTAAATATTTCAATATTTTATATTCTAGTTTATATGTAAAACAAAAATTAGTTTTCAATTGAAATAAAAAATCCAATTGAAGAACCATATCTCAACTATAGGAGATTACAATACTAGATATACTATGTATCTCAAATTTAGTCTCCGATTTTTGCGGATTATTATTGTAACATTGCTGTAAAAGTAGTTAAAGTAAGAAGTTGTTGCTTTAAATTGTCTTTATTTATTATTTACTGGTTTTGTGTTTTATAGATTTTTTTTTTATTTTCAGATTTATTTATTTGTGGTTTCTTGAGTAGAAAATTAAATGTAATAAAAATGATTTGTTTATTAAATACAAGTATTTTAATTACAATAATTAATTTAAGTATAATATTAAATTTATTTAATTTCATTTTAATTTTTTAACTCCTACTATACATATTTGTTTTCTTGTAGGTTATGTTTTTTTGTTTCATTTTTCATTTAATGCTGTAGATAAAGTATATTCTTTACCATCATCTGATTTTTGTAAATTATAAAATGTATTATTTATTAATCATAGAACTGATCACTGTACGAAGTACAAAAACAAAATTTTTCTAAACTTCTTATTCTTTGTAATCATCACTCTAACTAAAAACACTGTTTAAAAGAAAGTAAAGCACGCTCTTCAAAGCATTAAAAATGCAAATGGGCTAACAGCGAGCCTAGCAAACACGGATCTAGTCTTTCTAAGTTTTAAGAAATGCAATCATGGATCAGAATCAATAATTTAACTTCATAGCCTAACCAATCCGCGGTCGACAAATTTACGGGCATTTATCTTATGGTGACTGCTTGTTAGACATAAATTGTGAGATTTAAAAATACTACCAGTTCCCTTTATGTCAACGTTTTGGAGGATCACTATTATGTGTACTGGCCCACTTTTTCTTGTTATTATAGTTTCGATAATGTCAGACAGTAAAAAGGAATTAATCGCTTACAAAGGATTCAACAACTTTTTATGTGTCTGTAATTTTTAGACATAAAACTCTATAATAATAAATAATCTTAATTCGCAGGAATTTCATGACAATGACGTTAAAGTAGAGTCATTGGAAATATGTTATTATTCCGACATTCAAACTTATTGTATAATGCAGATAAAAAGTTGTAAAATTCTAATCCAGTATCAGCACTAGCTTACTTAAAGCAAAGCTCAAGTAATCAAACTCATCTAAAGAAATATGTTGACATTATACAAAAACGCTCTTTAATTAAATGGCAGCTCTGCAAATCTGATTTTTTATTTCTATTTTTACAGGGAAACCGAAGAACTTTCGTATATACGTGAAAATATTAAAAGAGATGATTAAACTATTCATTGATACTACAACAGGGGAATTATTTCCGATCCCATTGTTACTGGAGATGAAACCATGGTACTAACAATGCTCCTAGAAGCTAGCATGAGTGTATGTAATAGCTGAAAAAGTATACAGATCCAACTTAGCAAAATGATTAGGTTTTACTTGTTTTTAAATCTGAAATTTGCTCAAACATCTATGTAACTAAAATCCATAAAATCCATCAGCAAGCGTTCTGAAATTTTCCAAAAAATGTATTTTACTTCTTCCACATTTCTTTTAAATTAAATCAAATAACTCAATTTCTTACTATAATGTTATTAAAGATGGTTCTGAGAATTTCGTATTATTTTCCTTGATTTTATTTTTTTAATGAAGTATAGTTTAAAAGGCTTTATTTATTTACGTAGCTGGTAAAAAAGTGTCGAAGTGTATTTTATTTATTGACTTGTTTGTTTTTGTATAAAGTAATCAATTTTTCTCATGACTCTCCATTAATCGAATTCGCATAATCCTCAGCGTCAAAGACAATTTATGAAAATCATTTGTTATATTTTAGACTCCAAATTTTTTTCATTTAATCTTTGTTTTCGGCTGATGCAATTAGGTGAATTTTTTTTATGAAAATCACCCCGTAACATATTTCGCACGATTTTTGTGTCGTAAAACACTTACACTACAAATTATGTTTAATTTACGTATGTTTCTGTTTAATAAATTTGTATAATTGTGGCAGCCAATTTTCCATTAATAAAGTTTTTAAGTGTTTGTTGTTTTAATTAGGTTTTATGTTTATCTTTTATTATTGTAAATGCTGTTTCATAAAGTTGGATTTTTTTTTTATTAATATTAACTATTTTTATGTTTTTTCTAAAGAGCTTATTTTACTTTTTCATCGTTTATGTATTGTTTTCTCTCTCAAACATTTTTGATTAATTTTTCATATTTTTATTTTTATTCTGTGACTACTACAAAGTTGAGCATACTTTCAAGATGACATTTATTGCGTTTATCATACACATATAATAACCTATAAATCTACTTTTCAAAACACTGCTTGTTACGTGTCTTGACTATTTATTTTATTCTGAGAAATTATACTTTGCAATATTAGTGAAAAGGCAATTCATTTTATTGTTATTTAAGTGCCAAAATATATATTAATATTCTGTTCTCTTTGTGAAATTACCGGAGAAATTTGTGAAAACATTTTTATAAGTTAACTGAATACAGTCAGCGCTAAAACTCGTCAAGTATAGATTTAAAGGTATTCATTTTGTTTTTTTGAACATTTTTCCATTATGAAAAGAACTAAAATCGTGAAAACTGAAAATAATGTGAACTAATTGATTTTTAACTTTAAATTTAAGTTTAATGCATTGTAACTTTAATACATCTAAAATTTGCTTATATACTTTAAAAAGGCCTCAAAAGTGGTTTCCTTTATACATTTAAAAAGTGACTCGCCCCAAAAATAGTTTAGAATGATACCAGAATAAGAGTTAAATAATGTTTATAAAATGTAAGTCGTTTCCCACATTTTTTTTATAAAAAAATGTATCTTTGTATACCAGAAACCTGGCAAATATCGTTGGCAAGTTGAAGCTTCCTGAAGTAATGTTTAGTCTTTTTGGCTATCTGCACTTATTCAGCTTCAGAGAATGTTAGCTGAATAAAGGGCTGATTGCCAAAGCACCTAAAAGTCTGGTATTGAAGCACAGCTACAAGAGCTAATACATAAGCCACAAAAAGCTTTAAGTCTGGACGGTCAAATCGAGTTTAATTAAAGCACTTATGTACATCCCAGCAAGTCACGGCTACCGAAACTTCAATACATTGAAAGAACTAACGCGGAAACTTACCCATACACAACGTGCAAGGCTTTTACGTAAGAAAAGGATGAACGAACACATCTACTCTAGAGTTTCGGTTAGAGTTGTCAATTCGACCTTAAGAAACTCATAGAAACTGTAACAGAAACCTCTGGTAGAGCTGTTGGAATTAACCGGTGATTTAGTCGATAGTTGGCTTGCTGGTAAATATTTTCTTAAAAATGTGGCAATATCGCGAAAAATGGTTTTGACATTTTTGAAAAGCTTTCTAACTCAAGGAAATATTGAAAAATAACCGCATAAGAAAACGAGCTGTATAAGCTTTCACATCAGTTGTCCACCCTTAGTGGTGTAGTCGATCTTTTAAACCTTTTTAATAATAATTATTATAATGACAAGAATGAAAACAAGAATAACAATTTTTTAAAGTCATTGCATCAGACGCGTTCTTTCTTAATTTTTTTTAAGCAACTCTCCGGTTAACGTGGTTTTCTTAAACACCACTGCACCGTTTTTCTCTCACTTTTCTATTTTTTTATTTTAATTTTTTATATTATTTTGTGGGAACCAGCATATTTTTGCGCCAGCCTTATGCACATACATATGTACATATGCAAAATTAGCATATTGTATGTATTTCCCGCAAAGTGTTTCTTAAAATTTTTTCTAACAATTTTTCTATAACTAAATTTAGCTACACATATCTTCCTTTATATTTGAATGTTTATCAGTTTTCGCCTTAATTAATTTATTTATTGCGAATCACTTTTATTTCGGATTCTTGGGGCATTCAAAACGAGTGCATCTTTCATTATGTATATATGTATGTATAAACTAATCAATATTTATATATTTACTATATTATTATTTTCTGCTTTTTAACTTCCTGTTGAAAATTTTACTATCAATTCTTACACTCCTTACCATTTGCTTATTTGTTTTTGTATATTTCATTTAAAGTCATACATTTTCAACAATCAAATTAAGTATCTAGTGGGTGGCTACATGTGAATATACAGTAATAAGTAATAGTTTCTATTAAAATATTTTTATTTATTTTAATTAATAATAACAACAAACAGTTTTTGTCATTTTATTTAAATCATTATGTTTTATGTGTGTTTGTGTGTGTTTTGGGACATCTTGAACTACAATTTATTTGTATTTAAATTTAATTTAGTTACAATACTAATAAAAATAGTTTATTTTAAAATTTAAACTAAATTAAAAATGCATATACAAGTATATTATTTATGCCTTTTTACATATAATATAACAGTTAATATGTGCGTTCGTGTATATGAATTTTTGTGTCTGAATGCCTGTTTGTTTATGTGGGTGTTAACTTTAAAATGGTTCAAAATATTTTCGAATTTATTTCGAAGGCATTTAAAAGTGTTTTTTATCCACAATTAGGCCTAACAAATAAAACTAAAACTTAAAATATTTATAAAAAATTTGTTTGCTTTATTAAGGTGTGTTCGGTACTAAAAATTCTTGTTGATTTCGGACTACGTTGGCTTAGGCGGTTAAGTAAGGTTAATCATTTCTTTCGTAAAAAATATGCATAAAATTATGTGTAATAAAATGAATTAAACATTTTAAGTTCATAAAAAGTATGTTAACATTTTTGTACAAAAAAATTATGAAATTTTAATAATAAACTTAAGTTGTGTGAAATAAAATTACAAAAATATAAATTTGTGTGTTTTTGACATTCTCTTCAGGTTTGTGACAAGAGTTTGTTAAAGGTTGGGCTGTTGTTCTCTAATTTGCCTCTTTATATGTAAGTACATATACATATATATATATTATAACAGCAATCATCGTTTGGCAAAGCTTTAAATACTCAACTACATCACCAGTGTTTCAATTTCAGGCAATAGAGATGGGTTATTTCTTACGATATTCATTAATAATCTCGGTTTTTGATAATTAATTGAATTATTATTTAAAAAGCTTGGCATTTTGAATTAAAAAAATTCGAATGCCACTTTTTAGCGCTAAATTATTATTCTCTCAAAAATATTTCTTAATATTTATAATCTTTATTCATGTCATTATACATTTTTAGGTTTTTAAAAATATTTTTAAATAAAATATTTGAAACTCGCTTTGCACAAAACAACAACTGTTCTTTTTGAAATGCCTAGATTGTCTTATAAGCACCTTGTTTAAAAATAAATGACACATTTAATGTTAACCTTTTACAGATGCACAAATTGCTTTTTAGCTTTCGCAACCCATCTCTAATTGCTTTCGTGTATGGAATGTCAATACCGCAAAACATTGAACTGACTTAAATTATAGATGAGCTGTTTAAAAATTATTTAAAATTATACAGATTATAATGTACAGTGTGAGCAATAAAAAAATAAAAAAGTAAAAATAAAAAGAAATATTAAATCAAAAATAATCAAAACTAACTAAATTTATAACGAATACGATTAGAGCTAATTTAACTTTTAGTTATACGTACAATAACTTTTATACAAATAATAATTTGAATGGCACAATATTTAGCTTCAAATTTTTAATTTTGTTTTAAAATTTTAAAATAAAAAACAATTTTATTTGGTTTTGGTGCTACAAAAAATTGTAATTTTTTTTGTTTTACAATAACTAAAAATACACAATTTTTGAGTAAAAGTTTAAAACTGTTAACATTTATTTGACATACTTTTTAATGGTTAACTATAACAAAAGTTTTGCACAGTTTCAAGTATATTTTATTTCGACTAAGACTGAGGGTTTTATTGTTCTACATTGTAGCATTGCTTGAATATTGTGCGTAATTTTTATTTTCATCATAAATTTTTTTCCATCTAATTTATTTTTTATTTTATGCAAATATAATCTCTCGACAAACTAACTACATTTGCGGTTGAGTTTGAGAAAAATATATTTTGAAGTTTTTCTCTACGGAAAAAAATACTCATTTAACGCTCCACATTTTTATTTCACACTGTACTAAGCGTTTTAATCAGCGTTTCTCAAAACATTTTTATTTAATGTTAAATAAATATATATTTCTTTACATTTGGCAAAAAAACTTAAATATACATTCATACATATTTCTGTTCTAACGGAAGACCTCGAACTTGGTAGATTTCGTGCAATTGGCGTAAATCATTTGTGCACAAACATATTTGTATAATTACGCTACCTATAGTGCTTGCAAAAACGTAAATTTGGCATCGTAATGTACTTAAAAGTTGTAAATTCTCATAGTTATACCGTAAATTATACAAGGTAGTGCAAATGGTGTGATGAGCATTTTGCAATTTCTTTTTTCCTCTTTTTCTTTACAACATTCGATTATAACTAACTATTTTGGTTTTTTTTCGTTTGTATGTGGCATATGCATTTTGATTATTGTTTTATGAAGATGAAGGTTTTCACATTTTTCTACAAAGTTTTGCTTAAAAATTTACTGTGTTTTACAAAAGTTTGGAAAATACAAATGAAAATTCCTTTTTCTTCTTAAATATCATTTACCGGCATATTTTCTATGAAATTTTATTCGCCAGAGATTCGCTGCAGACAATCGTACATACATCAATATTTGTTTTTAATAATTTAATTATGTATGGATGTATGTGTTTTTACTAATTATCATTTTTTTTGCACTACATTGCACGTATCGCATATTCTTCGCACTTATGTGCTTACATTCTTGTATGATTTTTTATTTTTTAATTCCGCATTTTCTTCAACTTCTTTCTATCTCCGTTTGCCTTGCACATATTTAATTTGTTTCGTTACGAATTAGAACGCCTTTGCCCTCCTTCTTTTCGGTTTGGTTTGTTAATATTTTTCGTCGTCATTTATTTCCCGCTGGGAATTCAGTAATTCTCAGGCTTTGTAGTGTTGATTGCGCACCGCACAGCAAAGGCTCAATGAGAAAGTCAACGCCAACAATTCCAATAGAATCACACCCGCTGTGATGCCGAAGATCAGTACCCAATTCTCGTAAATTAGCTCAATTAGTTTGTCAACGCAACCCTGAAAGAGAAAAATGTATTTTAATAAATTTTAAGATTCCTTTTTTGCATACCAACACATGTGCATGTACATATGTATCAATTTTTATAAAAACAAAATTTGAAACAAAGAAAGTAAAATTCATAAATTACTTGATATTGTAGAAAGGGGTCTTCGGGCGAAACCGATTATCAAATAGCCGACATCCTTTTACGTCGTTCCCATACCCATACCATTTTCTACTTTACTTATAATCACGTCTAGTATCTGTGATGCAACATAATTGCAAATACCATGCTTGTATACATAAATTTCCTTAGAGTACAATATCCTAATAAGTACACTATTTATACCAATCTAGATCTTATGAACGTACGAAAAGAAATTTATAGGTTGTATTTTAAGCGGATATGGTTCTGGTTGTAGAAAAATCTTAGTCAAACGCGGTTTTCAAACTATACACAGAGTGGTTAATATCTACATTTTTTAGTTTATTCAAAAGTGAAAAGTATTCCCATTATTTATGGAGACACATTTTTGTGATGTGATCGATACTCTCGACCGATTTGCAGTCACGCGCCATATTTTCAGCCTAGTCCACCTCTATAATCGCTTTGAGAAAAGCTTCGGTTCTTCACGGTACTCCGCAAGCACAGATTAGTTGCGTTAAGGTGCAGAAAAATCATGCTGGTTGGCCAACCGATATCGACTGCAAATATCGAATGTATCCAATGGTCGTCTAAGTCCATGCGCCATTGTACGAACAGCCGTTTCAAAGTGTTAATAGTGTTTTCAATTCATTACAAACTGACCCCATCAAAAGAAATTTAGGCTTCTCAACTATCACATGCAAATTTTGCGTTTCTAAAATACTGTGTTCGATTTGTTTTGAGATGAAAATACGCTTTGTTAGAATGGCTGATTTTTAGGAAAATGTGTTAATCAAATAAGTTTGTAGTTTTAGTTCGAAATTTGTTACTTCTACTAGTACTAGTCTTAAGTTTACGAAATATCTTAGTAAAATTTCGGAAAACACGGGCGCACAATTATAATCGATTACCATAATTATTGGTGCGATCCGTCCAGATCGAATGACTAAAGCACGAAACCCGTATACAACCGATTATGCGGATATGAGAACTTGTGTTATAGTTCCAATTAGAAAACAACGAACTCAATAAATTTGAAAATATTTACAGATACATGAAGGTCTGTTTGCTCCCACCACATTTTGCTGCACTAAATATAAATAAATAACAAACCTGTTGATATATTGCTTGATTTAGCGAACCACCGAATTTCAATTTTCTCGACATCTCACACACATTCTCCTTCAATTCGTCTTTGCAACATGATTCGGGTATATTGTAAAACACATTCATCGATGATATGGCAATATCGACGATATTTGTGCGATCGACATTGTTGAAACGGCTCGTTGCCCAATCGGCCGGTCCATCAGCACCGCAACATTTCAACTGTAACGAAGCGGAAAGCAACAACAATAAAGCATATTAATTCAAGAAATTTGAGTATCAACTTGATGGATAGTGTTTACAAAGGCGGGCGCCAATATGTAAATAAACACATGACACAAATTCCAAACATTTGTTACATATGTACATACATAGTTACGCATACACGCATATGTATTAAATGCACTTACATTCTTTTGTATATTGTCAAAAGTGACCGTACGCGAACTCATGCTTGATTGGCCATATTCCTCCTGCACCGAATACTTCACCGACGCGCGTACAATGTCATCGAGTTTGTCTTTGTTGTGGAATGCCCATGCGCCGGCGGCAATCTGTGCCACCATCACCACCAGAATTACGCAGAAGAACTACAAAGTAGGTATTGTAAGTCATAAATCATGTGCATGATCATAAAAGAAGATATTAAATGAAACAACAACAACAACAACAATGTACTAATAAAAATATGTGCTACATGCCGCCAAAAGTTTACAGCTGCTAAGAATTCGTGCAATACGCCTACGTATAGAGGGCACACGAGAGCGGGTCTATAAATACATAGAATACAAAAGAGAAACCGAAATTTTGGAAAATAGTGATTTTTTTTTAATATGCATAGTCTTCTTATCCAATGACTCCCACTCTTTAACTCGTTTGAAGTATAAATTTAAAGTCTACTAAGTAGCCAATCGTGGCAGTTATATTCTGCTCATTACAAATATAGATCCTTGGAAATATTGGCCGCCACCTATTTGACCGATAGGACACTCTTCACTTTCAACGAAGCAGGTTCACCTGGTGAAGGCCAATGTTACAACTCTGTTTTGGTCTGTAGTGTGTACTAGTGAATGGATCTTTCACCGTCGATCACGAAATTTCTTTGGATTGTGTTTAAACAGCGTCAGGCTCCATTGAAGCATACAGCATTTAATCTTTGATTTCACTTCACGTTGCCCTTTCCTAAAACAATAAGTAAATCACTGACCGTTTTGCTTTTTTTTTATATATTTGTAAGATCCGAGAACCGCTTCCATATGCTGTCAAAACAAAACTACGATTTCTACAAGTCAGATTTTGACAATAGCCGTTTAAGAGAATGTACTATACAAGTACTATATTAAATTGTTCTAACCATAGCGCCCTATCGTGTGAAGAGGCTAAGTACTTATCAGACCTCACTTGTATGTGTGCATATACCATACATATGTATATGCATTTACATCGGTGAGCATATAAACTTATGACACCAAGGCGCTGTGCACTCACAGTAACATACGCAGTGGGTGGCTAAGTGCGTGCGCCAGCCATCGACTGGACTAAGCAGTTGCCGCGTTGCGTTGGCGTTTGATTTAAACGAAAATCAAAGCGCAAACTTTTGTAGGTTGTCGCATGGCATATTATATTAAAATTAGAGTGTAACATTTTTTAATAACACCGCCACGTATACTCATACATATACATATATTTATTTATTGTCACTCACCGATATAAGCAGACATTGCGATTCCTTTACGACACCACAACAGCCGAAGAAGCCGCCCAGCGTGATGAGCACACCAATGCCAAGGAAGACATACAACGCAATGTAGTAGTGATTATAGGATTGGGTCATCGACAGCACGAACGAGGGATCGGTAAGCATCCACACCGAGATGATCACAATGATTAGGCCAATAATCTGCAAACAAGCAAAAGATTAGTAATGAAAATAAAAGCGAAAAAAGCAGAAATATTTATAGTGCGAATAATTTTCGCAAAAAAATAAAAACAAATGAATGCATATACAAATAAAACGAAGATTAATGAGTATTTAAGTGAGTGGAAATGTATAAAAATAACAATATAGAATTTTACTGTTTATTTAAGTTGTCGTTAATAGCAGTTAGTCTGGCTATGAAGGCACAAACCATACAAAATCAACTGCGGAAATTTGAGAAAATTACATATTTTAAATTTGAGTTTGTTCAAAAGTCTCGTAATGATATTATTCTGTAAAATTTTCAAACACTCAACATTTCAAATCTGTTGTTAAAGTAAGAATCTCTTTGAGAACCTAATACAAATACTTACTTTGTCTGTGAAATACTAAATTATATGTATTTCAAGGAAAGTCTAAGAAGGTCAAATAAGTTGTTTTGTCAAAAGTTCGCAAACGTGTTCATATGGTACAAGCTTGTGAATATAAGTTTTGTATAAATAATGGTTTAAAAATAAAAAAATAAAAAATTGGAAAAACTATATTTTCATTCCAAATTAAAAAAAATTCTCTCATTTATGAACCAACTAGAAAATACCGTACTCAAAAATTAATTGAGACAAATAATAATATAATATAATAATTATAAAGGTGAAGGTTCAAAATCACGACGATGCTCATCGTGTTCTTCGAATATGACTATGTAGATCACTATACATTAGTTCCAAATGGTTTAAGGGTCAATAAGTAATACCGGTTTACCACTTCGAGGTGTCTAAATGAATACAGCCAATTTGTATAATTTTCACCACAATAATTAACCGCATATTCTCCTAATTCTGACTGAATTTTTGGTCTATTACAAAAAAATTATCGCACAGGCATTGTACTCACGCTTCTCAATTGTTTTAGGCCCAAAAATTTTTTTTTTAAATTTATCTCTCATTATCTTATTAACATATAAGTATAGAGTACAGAGGAAGCTGCATCGCAACTACTGAGAAAACATTTTTCATTTCTTAGCTAAATAAATATGTGTATACTTCTAATATATACATATGTTTGTAGTTCGTGAGTTAGTTGCTGCTTCGCATTATTTTCGGATTGGTGGCTTTTCAGCATATTATTAGTTGAATTCCATAAATTAGCAGTATGTGTGTGAAATATGTACGTGTATCCAACCATTTCTGATCAAATATTTGTTTGATTGTTTGAAAAATATAATTCTTCCACATATAACAAATTTATATAATCGTCCATATGGAGATCGTTAAATGTTCTACTCTTTTATTGGATGGCGCTATTGTGCGTCAACGGTGTGAAGTAGTTGGCATACTCGTTCAAATATCTAAATAGATTATGTATATGGATTAGATCAATACAATGCATTAGGTTTGTTCTTAAAAAATTGAAAGAAACGAAATCTGTTAATCTCACGTTCTTAAACGATACCATTTTTAGCCGAAGATACCACATATAAGCATTTGTCCAAATTGGAGATGATTAAGGTGTGGCGCACAGGGATCACAACTCAGAAATTTATATTGAAACAAAATATTTTTGTATCGTATGATGGCCAGAATAGACTTATCATATTCAGAGGTATCAGTAGGTATAAATGAGATTATGGTACCATTGTTAGAGAATTAGTAAAAATTTCTATAAAATATATTATATTTTAAAAATCATAGAATAGATATGTGAAGCAATACACTTTGGTATATAACGTATATTTGAGTTTTGAATATTGTATATATTATATTTTGACCGTTTCAACAGCTGCGAGGTACAAACGTCATATGTTATTTGTGTTGTGAGATAAAATATTAGACATTTGACAATAAATTAGACTTATACGAACAATTTGCGATGAAATGTGATTTTTTCCACTCATTTGCAATAATCAATTGCTCACAATAATATGCAGATATGTATGCTTTGGATTAAAATCAGTGCAACCATAAATTTCACAATATATGGGCCATATGAAGAAATTATAGTGTTTTAATAATTCTAACAATATCTAAAATGTAAAAATGGGTAAAGTCAACTTAGTCAAAGGTATACAAGTATACAATTACATCGAAGTTTAAAATTTTCGTTTTTAAGATATTGTTTTGGATAAAACACAACGTCGAATTTCGAATAATTTGTTTGAGTAGACTTCAAATGTCTTTATTATTCCAAATCGACTTAGGCTTTTTTTAAGTTAGTTGTTGACGCGGAGATAAGCATCTTGGAATGAAATTGAAGGCGCCAATATACAGTCTGGACTGTGATAGATGTTGAAACCCGTACGGAAAGTTGACCCTTACTAATGTATCTTTTGGTTTATATTTAATAATCGAATCATAAAAATAATTTTCATCTTCGCCGGCTTAACCTAACCTCTCGTAATTCTCTTCCACCCATTAAGACGTCAGCAATATACGCCCATAATTTATTTATAGTAAGTGATGCTATAATTTCGACATCTATAGATTACCGTAAATTCTGATAGACAGATAGCTGTCAATGCTTTTCGCTTACAAGTACTGAAATATTATTGTAGTTGTTGTTGTAAGATTTTATATATGTTTGAATATTGATCTTATTATTACTTTATTATCTATAATAAATTTTGTACAGCTATTGGTTGTAGATAAGCATGTCCATTAAATAGAAAATATATATTCAAATGGTGATTAAATGGTCGGATTAGTTGAAGAGGACTGAAGTGGTGTGGGAAATATATTACTGTGTGTGTATGTATACTATATTATGTAGATAAACTTGTGAAAATGCGATTTGGTCTGACAAATTTACTTCGCTTTATTCAGAGCAGTATGGAACGGCTTTAAATTATACTAAGAAAGTAGAAAAATAAATCTATAGTAGTTTTTTCTAGCCATGAGCTTAGAATGCTCTAACCAATTGCACGGACTTATTCGCTACATTTTCCTATCTATTCGTCGTTTTATGAATCTGTGTACAAAATTTAGTCAGAGAGTAGTAATAAAAGTTTCTTAAAACTTAGTAGGCAATTCGGCCGATTATCACTTAAGACTTTTTATTGTTTTCTCTTTCCTACCGGGTGATCTATACATATACAGCGTATTATCAGGTAAAACTGACGAACGAGTACAGGAAACTTTTACCATATTAACCATAAAATTCTCAAATTAGTACATGTGGATGTTGATAAAAAAACTCTTTATATATATTATTTTTTACTTTGGTTTGTACGTTTCGCCACTCTCAAAAGATTAGTTTAATGCGATATCTATGCACTAATGATGATTTATTGAAAAGATGATAGGCAATAAATCGGCATATATAACCATAAATTAAAACAACATATTTATATATTAAAACTTGTTGCCTTCAAGATACCTACAAGTAAATATGTCCTGATCTAAAATACTTCAACACATAAAAATGAGACTTAATCAAATTAATCTCTTCACTTATTGTTTTATTTGGTTTCCTTAGTTGAAAACAATTTTTGTTCACAATAAAACTTCACGGCATTGTTTCCTCCAACCAATACATTGCCAAATGTACACTAACATATTCTAAGGCGCTTTTGCAATAAGTGTTAATAGTCACAACTTATCGGTATCATTTTGCAAAGTTCAGCAGCTTGTCAGTAATATTTGAAAGTGGCACAGCAAAATCATATGGAAAGTTATCAAACAAAAAAATTAACGCCAAACCATAAAGAAAACCAATGTAACAATGGCAATAACATATGCACATATGATAATATGTGACATACTTTTAGGCGTATAGCCTGGCTGAAATAACTGCAAATCGACTTTTTATATTTTTATGAGCCACGAGACGTTAAAGCACCGCGCGCAAGCGGAAAAACCTGCAATTCACACGATAAAAGTAGTAAATGCACGATTGCAACACTGTACGGGCGTTTAAGCTAATGACGAAGGTGGAAGACGAAACAAAATGAGGACATATGCAAAGGAAGAAGATGATTTTCGTAAAATGGGCAGAGGTAGGGGACAAGGCGTTGACTATTAAGGTTAAATCACTGTTGGCTGGTGAATCTGGTGGTGGACCACTAGATTATTACCACAAGCTTTAATAAAGTTTAAAGCAGACGTCAAACAAATGTTTACTGGAATGACAAATTTTCATAAGAATCGGTATTCGTAGACTTTACATTTTTTTAGGTTAGGTGTGGTTGTTTCACAAGTAATGATATGTAAGGAACGTTTCGAAGCGAGAAGTTGAATATAGATAGAATTAATAAATGGTAATCTAAGTAAAGCGAAATAAATAACCTAAATATTCTAATTAAATCAAAGCTGATAAATAATGGACAACCTGGCTTTTAGGGTTTATGAACTCTCTAGATCTTATCTATTAATACTAAATGGTTTCTTTAATGGCAGGTCAGTGATTTTGAGTTGAGGCGATATTGGTAGTAATTTAAAGTCCTTTATGTTATAATATTAAGTTGACTCTTGAACTCTTTGGTAGTAGAATAATATTATGAACCCATTATTAGGGAAAGACTGTTCTGTGGATTCTGCTGACATCAATAAATAAAACTACATACCACGTCACAATGTGTACCATTAGGTATTAAATAACTGTAAACTGTTGATCTTACCAGATCAAACATTAAAGTGAAGGAGAACACCAATTTTAGCAAATGAATCTGAAATCCAAATAGGGGTATAAACAATATACGATATACTCGTGCCACTAGGGAATACGTGAATGAGTATGTATGCATTTATATGAACATCTATTTATACACATACTCGTATATATATTTTTGTAATAATATAAAAATCGTTTTATGAGCATTAAGTAGAACGACGACATGCGACCGAGGATGTGCTAAATGTAATTACAGTAGCAGAGCGCGGACGGGAAGGACCTATAAACAAGAATCAGCACGTCAAATTGTCTGTCTATAGGTGTATTTGTAGACACAGCTATTTGAGTATAAGAAAAGCGACAGTGAGTCAAAACGCCCACCCATTTTTAGTTGTTTTTGTTTCGAGTATCCTTTTGTGCAGACGTATATAACGGTAGAGAGAGCCTAGTAGTAGTATAGAGAAATATTGCTAGTGCCTAACCACGAGTAAGAGCATTAACAGAGAGTGAAAAATTACATGCGAGAGTGCAAGTGAGAGCGTACAAAGCCCTTTTGGCTGCAATGACCTAGTTACGTTCAAAATTGTTAATGGCAGTTAGAGAATTGCAAAAAGTATACCAACACATAAATATTCAATTTTATATATGCAAATATATGTGTCTATATGGTATGTATTTATATATTATTATGATATACATAAAATTTTTTCAAAATAATTAAAATGTCGGAAAAGTCGATGAGTGGGTCGAGTATTCTTCAAAGGGTGCATGTAAATATATACTTGTATACAGTTATGTTTGCCACTGTTTGTTTTGTTAATTAGACAGTAAATATTATTAGCATAAAATTCAACATAGAACTGCATAACCCGCCCCGGATGAAATGAAAGCAAATTCATGAATGACAAATGTTGTGAATAAAAAATATTTAAGAAGTATGAATGTGAATATATGTAATACAAATCATTTTACAAGTTCTTGAAATTAAGCTAGAGTTAAATTTGTCCAATTTGTGCTAAAATTAGTATAGATCCAAATTTATGTATAGGAGCACCAAAAGAACACTCGCTAAACTTCTCCGAATACAAGCCACTTCAAATGTACTATTGCAAGGTTTAATAATAAATTTTTAAGCATTATCAAATAACAGCAGTACATCTCTAAATACTAATTAATACAAAATGGAGCATACGTTTGACAACTGAGGTGGTATTATTAAAAAGATTTGAGAAAGGAGGTTTTAGTCATTACTTGTTTAACAGAAATTAACGCCTTCAATAAAGTCACACTGAAAACAAAAATGATGTACAATTTTGCCACTTGGTGCTTTTTTGATATAATAAAAGTGCTTCGGTCTTTAGTTAGCGATCCAAAACTAGTAGATCGCTCTATATGTTGTGTTAAAAAAAAAATGTTTAAGAAAAATTCAGAGAAAACAACCATTTTTATATTAAATAATAAGAACTATTAAGTATTTTTGTATGCAGATCGGTTTTCAGGGGTTTCCTTAACTCGCAAAAATAGAGTTTTCCATAGAAGCACTTGCTTTCGATTGTTCAGTGTGTATAGCAGCTATATGCTATATTCATCGGATCTTAACAATTTCTACGGATATTGCATTATTGCCTTAAATAATAATCCTTACCAAATTTCGTGAAGATATAAAAATAAAGATATATATTTAAGATATATATAAGATACTTGATTCCGATTGTTCAGTTTGTATGGCAGCTATATGGTATAGTGGTCCAATATCGGCCGTTCCAACAAATGAGTAGCATTTTAGTGAGAAAAGTACAGGTGCAAAATTTCAGAGCGATAGCTTAAAAACTGAGGGACTAGTTTGTACATATACAGACAGACGGACGAACAGACGGACATGGATAAATCAACTCAGCTTATCAGGCTGATCATTTATGTATATATTTTATAGGGGTAGAGTTGGAATGCAATTTTAATAAGCTATAGCTTCTCCGCGTGAGTGCCAATGGACAATCAGTTAGGACACGCTACATTGCGGCGATGAGAACCTTGCTAACAGCTAATAGTTCAATGGACCTTTTACGCTCCACTCTGTTAGTAAAGCAAAATTTATCGAAGAAAAATGCATGTTTTAGCAAATTTGCTCAATTTATTTAAGTAAACCAAAAAAATTACGTAACAGTCATAAATAGATTATTTTATCTCAAAATGATTTCCGAATTCCATAAAAAGCTTCCAATCGCAGTGCAATAGGAAATGTTTAAGAACCGCTGGCTGAATTAAATGTTTGTTAATGTGCTAATGACATTGTAGGTTTATTTTAGAATATAACACACATACAGACAAGCATACATTCATACTTTCGGCATTTAGTGGCAACCGTTAATAAAAATGAAAATTTAATTATTTAATAATTTTTTGATTTGCCAACAGCTGGTTGTTTAGATATATGTGTTGTATTGTATTGTAGCTAATTTGTTATTTTTGGCACTTGTTATTGTTATTGCTTAAATATAAATAAGTGCTTCTTCTGTTGTTAACTTTCGTTGGCATTGTTGCTTTGACGCTTTACAAAATTGCGTTAGCGTGAAAATCTCAAAAGGAACTATATATGTATACATGTAGGTTTGTATGTATGTATGTATGTATATATGTTGAAACACAAATTCATGTCGCAACAGCAAATATATTGGCAAATATGCTATACAGTACATTTGTTTATATGTAGGAGGTCTTCTCTATATGCTATGATGCGTTATGAATGCGCAACTAATGCAACAATAAAAACAACTCGACATACGTACATACAAACAGATACATATGTGTGTTGAATTTGCTCATACATATAATACAACAGGAAAAGCAAAGCATTCATATTGTATTGATAGTGCCGTTTCAGACAGGGATGCAAAAGAGTCTGATCTTTTTCAAATTTTCTTTTGGTGTCGCTCTGGGCATTCACACGGTCAAAAAGAGTCCAGCAACTCGAGTCTAGTTTTTCTGCATTCCTTTTCACAAAATGTTCGTAAATATTTGTGCGGTTCGACTGCGCAACACCGCGCAACACTGCATGCTGCGTATTTCATTTGTATGTTGAGATGATGGTCACACATTTTGCTTGCAATGAATTACCATGAATATGGTAGAACAATATGCATAATACAAGTACCTACCCGCTAAATAGTTTCAAAAAAATACTAAAGACGGGAATTCCCTAATCCACAAGAATGTATTGAATATCCGCTACTAATATTTTCAAGGCCAAATTTATAATAGGAATTTCCTAATCTTTAAGTATTAAAAACTCATAATTTCTTTACTCCGTATTAAAAATTCATAATTTCTTTACTCCATAATCTATATCTTAATTTTCTCCTTATTTACAATTTGTCATAATATTTCTATTATTCTATGCATACATATTTGCATATTACATACAAAAATAGATAACAGAACTCAAATTTGCGATCGAATTCATTTGAAACCGAGCGCTCTTGCAACCATTCAAAGAATTTGAAAGTGAAAAGGAATGCTGAAAAGGGTAGCAGCGAGCTGTTGCGAACAAGAACACAAAGCGTGCCACCCGAACACGAGTGGCACGGTCCCTTCGTCTTTCCTCGTCGTCCCCTCGCCCACAATAAACTGGTTTGAGACTCTTTTGCGTCCCTGTCTGAAACGGCACATATTCGAAAATAGATCTTGACTAATAATATAAATAAATAATAGGTATATATGTACATATGTTGTGGCTAGTACTCGCCTATAGGAGGTAATCGCGCGCGTCACAGCACACTTGTGAGGAGATGAATTGAATGGGCAGGAACCTACGGCAAAAGCACGAAGCTCTTAGAATGAATTAAGAAAATAAAATTGGAAAATTCATATAAATGATTTCATAGATGCTTGTATGATTGTGTGTACGGATGTGGGCAAGTAAATACTCATATGACTAAATGAGAGACGCGCACATACTTATACAGTCGCAACCGTAATTTTCATAATTGAGTGTGAGTCTAGGCGTGTGATGATGATGTAAAATGGGCGCGGTAAGTCAAAGGGAGGAAAGCACATACATACTTATGTTAAGGGGCTTATAAGAGTGACATAATAAAAAACCAAATTAATTCATATTGAAATATATACATATTTACATACTTAAAAAAAAATGTTTGCATGTATGTATGTGTAGTAAATGAGGCAGCCAGTGGCGCTGATCAGTTGCCAACACTACCAGCTGACTGGTACTTCAAATGGCTTCCGACAGTTACAAATGACCGCAGAGTTGCTGCGGGCACAACCAGTGAAACGTAGGCAATTACCAAATGTGTCTGCGCCTGAGTTATGTATGTATGTGTGTGGCCCAAAGTAGACTCGCACAATTGTTTGCTCAAGTGTGGTTTTTTATGTTTCGGTCAGGTTAGATTTGTATTGTTTGCGACATGCCGCATCGGTAGTTCCACCAGCTACTACCATACTTTCCAGTTGCTTAAGGCTGAAAGTCTGGGGCAACTTGCGTTTTGCGTGGATGCCACCATGTGAATACTGAATACGCCCATATTCCATATGTAAATATGTAAAATTTCATTGCATATGTATGTAAAAATGCTTATATATACATATGTATGTTAACAAATTATACAGCATTGTGCAAAATTAAGGCAATAAATAAATAAAAAACATTTAATAATTATAATAAAAATAAAAAAATATAATAATTATAATAATAATAATAAAATAAAGATAATTGAAATAATTATAATAATAATAATATAAAGATAATTGAAATAAAATACATAATGATTTATTTTTCGTATTTACAGTAAAAAATTGTTGCAATATGAAAACTACTTAAAATTTTGTAATAAAATAATTTTCAATATAGATTGTTACCCGTTTAAATTAATTAATTTTTAATAGCTGTTTTCGATACACCATTTCTCTGTTCGCTTCTGATCTCTTATCAAAAAAATGACAATTAAAAGCAACAAAAAAGTAGCCGAGTTGAATTCGTGCAAGAGAGTATGCGGATACCTCTTTAATGTGGTATAGTCAATATCTTCACTGCGACTAAATTTTGTTTTACATATTTTATATTAGTTTTACTAGTGTGAATGGTCAAATGACAAATGAAAATACAAATTTCTTTTTGTTATTGTATAATTAAAACTTCGGACTTAAAATAAATATAGTAATTTATAGTAAACAAAAATAAAGGGTTACAGCTACGTTTTTTAATGCGAAAAAAATAAATTCTCCATTAAGAAAGAATTCTAAGACTATTGCACCACACACGCTGTTGCACCACAAGTGCTGCCTGTTTGCTTGAGCATTTGGTATAGCTTGTTCGATTCGCTTAAGAGTAACGCTTGGTAACGGATAAAAATTATTTATCTTTTAGTACTCTTACATATGCATATTTGCGTAAAAAATTTATTTATTATAGTATTTTAAAATAGTGCTTCTTTTTCTCTCCACTACTGTACGCATGTAAACAAGCCCGCGCATATCAGAGATGTGTAACAATTGATAGCTGCCCTGGAGTAAAGCCCGCCCTGCATACTGATGACTGCGCATCAGTATTTGTTTTTTATAAACCACGAACTATACATATGCGTATGTATGTATGTTTCTGAACGCATATGTTTATATTAAAAGATTTTTTTGTTTTCGAAATACGTACACTATAACATTGTTATTGTTTAAAGGAAAATACTTACAAGCACGCCGCATAGCTCTTGATTTTATGCCTTCGAATATTACCACCGATGACCGACATTTGGCCTACGAATTGCGGTTAAAGGCAGACGAAACTTATGCCCACACCCGAATATATTACCCTGATTTTATTTTATGAATATATACTGCCCTCCACTATAAATCAAAACAATCAAATAGAAATAGGTGCTAGTAATTTCAGAATAAGTAAAAATTATTTGATTTCAAGTGAAGAAAGTTGGGTGCGAAATCAATTATTAAATATCGATCCAGTCCTTGCCGATATTTCTTAAATTTATGCCACGATCTTTTGTCTAAATAATTTATTTTTCAATTCGAGACCGAACTTTTATATATTTCCTTTGGAAAAGTCTTTTTTGAAGAAGATTTAATACCCTGGTTCCTCAAAATCCCGATAAACAGCTTAGGCAAACATTTGCCTAATAAATGAACATCAAAGCTTTTTAGCCTGCATTTGTATGCATAGTTTCCAGCAAGCAATCAGTCTACCAACCCTATACGATAAACACACATATCCTTTTTGTTGTATTCATACTTTTGACTTTTAACTTCCTGTTCTAATTATAGCTCTTCGAATTGAATGGTGGTTTCCGTATACAATACATCAAGTCTTGATTTGGTTGTTTTCTCTCTATTTATTGTGCTGACAGGCTAGTAAAAGAGAGAGCAAACAAATTCATGTGTACGTATATACTATGTACGTATATAGTACATACATATGTATATACATACCACAAACCTTTAGAAGACGAAACAGCAAACCCCGCTTTAACCAAATTACCTTTCACAATGGGTTATAAAAAAACAAAATCAGAGGTGATGGAAATCAACATCTTATAGAAGTAACCTGTACACCTGTATGTATGTATGAGCGTAAAAGTATTCAAAATTTGTTGTACAAGAGATAAGAAATTTGTTTATAGTCAATAAAACGCAAAAAGATAATGAAGAAACAAAAGCACAAAAAGAATATACAATAACTATACATAAGTACACATACTCACACATACGCTTATATTATATAAGGATTGCGGCAAACAACCGCAACGTCAATGACAATTTACAACTCCGGTTGCAGTGTGGGGGAGCAGACGTTCACTTGTAGTACTATCAAGAAACTAGTATTGTTCAGTTTGTCCACAACTCAATAACGCAACAACAACAACTGCTGCATGTATTATACGAGTACATAGATGCATACATAGAAGTATAAAAGGCAATGTGTACAGAGTTATGAATGTAAGCAAGCGGCAATGCAACGGAAGCAATGACACTTTGTACGGGCTTGTGTTGTGAGCCATCGCTGTGTATATACATACATATATACCTATGTATTTATGTAGATCCGCACGTGTGTGTTCTTATGCATGCTGCATGCAGTGATTGCAATGCAGCGTCTATTTAGATCGAACCCCAACATAGGGCGGCTATAATACCTGCAGGCTGGTGAAAATGCCGTATCGAGAATTACAATTACGAGCAAGGAGGTGCACATGCATACATATGTACATGCAGACATATATTGTTGCAAAAGAGGGCAATTGTGTCAACTGCTAATAGTTACGTAGAAAACTTTGCAAGTAAGAGAAAAGAGCTGGTGAATTGGCAACAAAAAATATGAAAGAATGGCTTTTCGTAATTCAAAAAAGGTGCATATAACCAAAAAATCACGTTTGTCACCCAAAATACCAATAATTTCAGCAGACTTGTAAAAAAAACCTTCAATAAAACTTCAATATATTTGTTGTTAAACATTTTGGCATAATCGAAAGAGGACAATGGCGTTTATAAGGATTAACAGCAGATAAGCAGAATTTATGAATGATTTTCTATATGTAAACCATATATATAAATTTGTAAACATATTTGTGCATATGCTACAATCAAGTTCTTTAGTACTCTTCTCTCCTTGGTCTAGGATCTCTATAAAGTTTATTTTATACTATAAACCGATTTTCGAATCTTTCGAAGAGCATCACGCGTATTCCATAGATGGGCATACATACTTGCACAACTTCATATACATACATACATATTCACTCTCATTTAATAGGATATTCGCAAATCCACAGCACAAACCATTGCCGTAATATACATAACACCACCCACTCAGACCCTACAGTATCCATAGAGTTAACTCCACGTAGTACATACCCAAAATAAGATGTTTATCAGCACCATCAAGTATTTTACACACGAACAACAGCCGTTCAATCCCATTTTTGCGCTTTTGTATTATACTTTTACTCTGCCGATTCCTTTGACCTTTTTCACTATAGGTATCTTTCACTTTGCCAAGCACTGATTTAACACTCTTCTCCTTTGCACACTGCCTCAATGGGCAATATTTTGCATATTTTGTGGTTATGTATAGCACTGGTTTTCGAAATTTTCATAAACTTATCACTTTTTAATTTAACTTTGAGAAAAAACTACACTTTTTCTTCTGTACTAATCTTTCCTACATGAAACACTTTTTTAGCTGCTGCCGTTACATTAATAATCAGTTGTGCTACGTCCGCTTCTCTATCCGCTTCTGTTTCTGTTTTTGTACCAAGCTCACTCAATCACTGGTACATTCTCATTTATTTCTGAATGGCGTTTTTTGAGTGCCTATATCACACGGGGTGTTGGCAGAGCTGCCAATCGGCTATTTGTAATTTTTAAGGTCTCGTAACGTTTGATATGGTTGGGAGAGAAATTTTCATGAAACTAATATTTAAAGTGCATAACATGAATGAATATGTAGGGCATTTCTCCCACTATAATGTTTCTGTGTAAGAAATTTGGTATGCCAAAAACCTGTCTTTCAGGTCTGTAGAAATTATTTAATTAGTTTTTTTTTTGTTAATTTCTTACTGTGAAAAATGATAGCAATGTTATGTTAAGTATTTGTTTTTCTATAATTTTTACATGTTACTATGAATCCTTTAAAAAATGCATAGCACTTGGCAGCTCTAAAGCAAATGGTATAATTTTTTGAAGTGCCAATATTGATTTTGCAATATAATTCTCTTACTAAAATTTTTGACATACTCGTATATTCCGAATATTTATCCACGTTTGCTTCCTTTCTCTTTTACTAAACGGCTTTTTAACCGATGACTTATGTGTGCTTGTTTAAAAGTGAATTGGGTGAATTTATTTCAGCGATAAATTTATTGATATTTATCGATAATGTTGCGAATCGGTGGGCTATGAACGCTGCCAATTGACATTTCAAAGTTGTGCCAGAGACACGAAAATTTCCAATTTGCAAATTGCGATCAACAGTGCTACTTTTCTATTATTTGTTTGTAAATTTATCTGTTTATCGTTAGCTTGTGAAGAAGTTAAATATATTGTTCATATTGAAATTGTGTTTATTTGTAATTGTAAAGTTGAGAAACATAACAAGTGTTCACCTATAGTAAACCAAAGTGCAAATCAGTTTTAACCCTAACGCCAATTAAATGAACACGCGAATTCCGATGGCGGAAGAGCTGTGGCTACAATAACAACTAAAGGAGGCTGCTCCCGCACCCCACACGGTATCTACGGAATGTGTGACCCATTATTATTGGTGTAAATTGCTAAGGTGTATTAGCGGTAACTGTAAAATTGGAAACACCGTGAGGACTTTACCTTTAACATTTTAGTCTGATTATCGCGAAAATTATTTTACCAAGAGAAAGGCTGTAATAAAAACAAAGATATTTATGCAATTTTAGTAACGCACAGTTGTGGATTTGCGTGGGTGTTATGTTGACCGACGACTAAAAAATTAGATATAAAAGTATTACAAAATGGATGTAGCTGTAGTGATTGATACACAAATAACAGAATATCTGGAAGACAGAAAATGCGCCCTGGAGGAAATGAAACAAGCCATTCAAGCAGTGGGCGCAAATTTTCAGCGCGTGCTGGTACAATTAATTTTGCCATTTCTAATACCACTTATTTATTAAATTTTTCACTATAGTTCGATAAACTCGATTTTGGCGAAACAAATATGCTAGAAACTTTCTATAATGCAGATGTGGCCATAATTGATTTGAGTATATTGGTACAACAGCGTTCACTTTCCTATCATCTGGGCGTACGGGAAAGCTTCGGTATGAAAGGGAATATAATTGTCTACAATGATATGCAGTCCAAGCAAACATTGTGCCTTAAGGTAAGCTTAATATATGAAATCATAGAATATGAGTAAATAATGTTAATGCTTAAGCCACAAGTGCTAAGGCATTATTTTTCTAGAAATCAATTTAATTTTTATTAAAAATACCACTGTTCTGTTTGTTACTAACTAAGACCTTGTGATAAGATAATTATTCTCATTGCTTCGCTGACTATATATAACCTAAAATTTTAAATTTTGACAATGGGCTTCTAATAAACTCTAATGAAATGAACTGTAACTTGATGCATTTATTAAAAAATAATACGGCTTTCATATACTCGCATGCATATACATATGTACAATAATAAAACATTGGTTTGTTATTACTCGTTAATTTTTTATTTACTCTCATTTTCGTTAACGTAGTGTCCATTTGTTGCCGTAAATTAGTTAGATACAGCATCTGTTGCCAATGATTTTGATGTAAATATAGAACGCAACTATTTTCCACAAATATAAACATAGTATAATCAACTTCCGTTTTATATACAGCAATGAAAAGCGTTCACATTCCACCTTTTGATTAATATACAATACTGTTGTATACTTCACAACCCCCACTACCTTACAGAACGCCTACATATTCGGCTTAGCCAACCAGTTATTGAACTAAAAGCAAGCAATTGAAAATAAAAATAGCAATAAAAAATCACACGTGAAACCACAACAATTGTGTAATATTTGCCACATTTCTAACAGTATATGTTTTCTTTTATTGTTGCTACTTTAGTTGCCGTATTTTCTTACAAAAGTTTTTAATGTTTAATGTATTATAATAAACCTACACGAATAAAAAAATTAAATCCAATGTTATATTAGCCGCGTTATGCCTTTGTTTTTGTTATCTCTGCTCGCATTTTAATTTTGTTGTTGTTCACGTAATTCGGGCTCTTGCGACGTCGGCGGTGCTTTATAATTTTTGTTTTGTGTACTCTTGATTGCACATGTGTGTGCGTATGACTTGAACAGTTTGTTTTGCTTGCATTTTTGTTTTGTTACTTCCTCCGCGTTTGTTTACTTTATAAATTTATACGTATATGTGGTTACTGCTTTTTCACTTTATTTAATTTAATTTTTCATTTATTTTTGCCGGTTGCGCTACTTCTAGCCCAGCTTATTATTCGAGTGTTATTGATATTATACATTTTTTTATATAAAAATTTAAGTTATTTCAAACTGGTTGTGGTTCGTTGGCTTTTATGCTAATTCGATAGCGTAAAGCCACTTCCGCTATTTGTTTTGTAATCGATTTTAGTGGTATATAAAATTTTATCGAAATAGGTAATTGCGCGGTATTATGCGCATAAAACGTTAAATACAATTTCATTATGTTTCACAAATTTTTTTTTTATTTCTTGACTTCTTATTATTCGGTTTTCTTTCAGCTTTCATGTGCCAATTATCAATTTCTATCGTACAAACGTAACGAAGAGACTTCCACCTGTTTTTTAACCAACTTTAATAAGGAACTGCCCGCAGATACTAAAATGCCAACACTACTTTCGCGTTTGAAGCGTCTTTTACAGGATGTGGAAATACAATCCAAGTATTTTATTATAGAATTACATGTTTATAATAATATTTCAAGATAATTTCTCTTTTATACAGGGCGCATATGCGTGAGAAATTTCTATCCGATCTGCGTTCAGCGCGTGAAGCTTATGGAGCAAATGCACCGAAATTGCAAAAATTTCTTCATGATATGCGCAAGCGTTTGGATGATGTGCATGTACTATCTGGTGAAGTGGTGCACAGTTTTATGTGCTCACTACGCGATGTACAAGATTACGATGCGATGGTGCGCTTAGTGAGCGATCTAAGAAACATACCAAACACACGAAAATATGTTGAGACAGGAAATATGAGTTTTCTGTATGCGTTCGCGCTGAATCGCCGTAATCGCAAAGGTGATCGCGAGAAAGCCCTGGCATCATCGCTGAAAGCACTGGAAAGGAAAGAGAACGAGTTCCCCGATATGTTGTGTCTATGCGGACGAATTTATAAGGATATATTTGTGGAATCCGATTATGAAGATAAAGATAGTTTGAAGAATGCCATAAAATGGTATCGGCAAAGTTTTGATGTACAACCGAATGAATATGCCGGTATAAACTTAGCTACATTGTTGGTAATTGATGGAAAAGAATTTAGCAATACAGAAGAGTTGCAAAATATTGGTATAACCTTGAATAATCTCATTGGTAAAAAGGGCAGCTTGTCGTCACTGACTGAATATTGGGATGTGGCCACTTTTTTTGAGATTTCCGTGCTTGCTGAAGATTATGCAAAAGCGATACAGGCAGCAGAGTGTATGTTCAAATTAAAGCCACCTAATTGGTATCTCAAGTCAACAATTGGTAATATATCGTTGATACATCGCTTCCGCAAGAAACCTGAGGATCACATTTACTCAATAGAAGAGCAAATATTTCAATTTTGGATAGACTTTTTTATGGTAGCGACCAATACGGAGGAGATTACTAGCGTGCGCATGCCGATACTCGTAAGCTTTCATTTTCAACGGTTTTTACTTGCTAATGAAAATAACTAATATTTTGTTTATTTTTTGTTCGTTTAGATTTTGGAACCACAGAAAATATACATGCCAAGTTATGTCAACATTAATATGGACGCTGATGAGAAATCAATACAAATCATCAATATTTGTTTGGCGCACTCAAAGAACGCTTGTAAAAAGGTGCATGATTTCGTCTTCAATGCTTCGCAAATTAAGTCTGTGAGCTTGTATAAACGAGATGATCGTTGTGCATACCTTTATGTGCATCATAACTCAGACGATTTCCAAATATATTTTCCCTCCACGGAATGTCGTCAAAAATTTTATGAGCTCATACTGGAAATGGCATCGGATCAAGAGGTGTTTGTTAATCTGGACGTGGATGAAGTGCGACAAATTGAGGTGTGTATTTTCTTCTAAGTCTCTTAAGATTTTTTTAGCTTGAAATTAATATTTTTTTACTTATTCTTTAGTTTGAATACGATTACGATGATCAAAATCGGAAAATAATACTGGGGAAAGGCACCTACGGCACCGTCTACGCAGCACGTGACAAACACACACAAGTACGTATTGCCATAAAGGAAGTGCCAGAGCGTAACTCACAGGACGTGCAACCGTTGCACGAAGAAATCAAACTGCATTCGCAACTGCGTCACCGTAACATCGTGCAGGTAATACATTGCTATATATTTTATTATTATGCAGTAAAAATTATAATAATATTATTCAAATATTTGTCAGTACTTGGGCTCCATATCAGAAGATGGCTTCTTTAAGATTTTCATGGAACAAGTGCCCGGTGGTTCGCTCTCTGATTTGTTAGAAAAGAAATGGGGTCCGCTCAAGGATAATGAGTCCACCATGGCTTTCTATTCGAAGCAAATACTCGAAGGTCTCAAGTATTTGCATGAGCAGAAAATTGTGCATCGCGATATCAAGGGTGACAATGTGTTGGTGAACACCTACAGTGGTGTGGTGAAAATATCAGATTTTGGCACGTCAAAGCGTTTAGCCGGCATTAATCCCATGACAGAGACATTTACCGGCACGCTGCAGTACATGGCGCCGGAGGTGATCGATCAAGGCTTTCGTGGTTACGGTCCTGCAGCGGATATATGGTCATTCGGTTGTACGAATGTGGAAATGGCAACGGGCAAACCGCCGTTCATTGAGTTGGGTTGTGCGCAGGCGGCCATGTTTAAAGTTGGCTACTATAAAAAACATCCCATTATACCGGAGGAGCTATCGCCTATGGCGCGAAATTTCATTCTGCGCTGTTTTGCGATTAGCGTAGCTGATCGGCCTACGTCGGCGCAATTATTGGAAGACCCCTTCTTGAATGAGTATGCTGTAGCGCATTGTATTGTAGACATTTTATTTTTTAATTTTTTCCTTCATTTTGTTTTGTGTAGTAAACACCGTAAATTGCGCTTGAATCCACCATCTTCATCGGAATTCGGTCGCAGCATCTCAGTGCCCGCCGATCGTTTAGTAAATAAATCTACCTTGCCTGCCCTTATAAGTTCAATCAGCGCCAACACCTGTAATACTCCCACCACGCCTGAATTAGAGTTAGTTTTCCGCTTTTGAATTGTAATTTTATAACAGCAAATACTATTATAGTTTTATATATTATTTTGTGCATACTTAGAATAACACATGCGTCTTCCGTCGATATCGATGAGCTGCCGAGCACACAATTCGCTTTGGAACGTCGCAACTCGTCCGGCTTTCTGCTTTCTCCCGAAATAGAGGCTTCCACACCGTCGCTGCGCACAAATGCAAGCGAAACCAGTGAAACTGATGGTTTCTATCGCTTGAAGAAGGATTCACAACGTCGCACTACATTATCGAAGGTGCTGCGCATGGATGAGGATAAAATTTGCAATTTATGGATGGAACGTATACAAACGGATCACAAAATAAGCGTGTTAATAACCAAAACCGAATTACAAACTCTGATACGTGGACTACGCGAGTATATTGTGAATGAGAAGGAGAAGAATTTAGAGGCTACCATAACGAGACTGAAACACTCACTAAACGACGATGTTGCTGTCGATCATTTACACCTAGCTTTATATGCCTTCCAAGATGCTGTAGTCACAGTATTGCGTTCACATTTCATTAAACCACATTGGATGTTCGCCTTGGATAATTTAGTAAAAAGTGCTGTGCAGGCGGCGGTCACGATTTTATCGCCAGGTGTGTGACAAATGCTACAGAAATAGTTTTTGAATTTTTATTATTCACATTTTTGTACGTTTTAGAGCTTGGCGCCAACTTGGCTGGCAAGGAGCTATCCTGCAATGATGACGAAAGCGTCAATAATCCACAACACACCTCAACGGATAGTCAAGAAAAAATAACCGGCGAACAGACTATAGTCACACTAGCCGAGGAGGATGACGGCAGCTTTGCACCGAGCGAATGCGTACGTATCTTACGCGATATGCGAGATAACGACAAGCAATTCCAGCGTCAGCATTTGGAACAGCAAAAGCAGCTATTGAAAGCGCATCGCAACTTAAGCAAAGAGTTAGCACATATCTTTGCTGGTTCGCGCAAAGCGAGGTAAGTTTTGCTTGTCTGATTTTTAGTGAAAATAAATAGATATTTATATAGAATTATTCTTCACTTCACTTCCCTTTGCAGACGTCCATTCGCTAATCTCCATCGTCGCGGTCAGCGCACCGCCGCACATAAGCAACAAAATTTGAGTCGCTCATTGAATAAACGTACTTATGATATTTGCGAAATCGATGAGCAGCTGTCGCAATGGCTTACCAAACACGGTATCGACGAATTCTCACAGACAATAATCCTGAATGAGGGCTTTACTTATGAAGATTTTTTGTTTAATACAGAGAAATTAGATCTGATGCGTTTGGAATTGAGGTTGGTACTAAAAAAATTCAACCATCATTTGTTCTAAGTAAGCTGCACTTATTTTCAGACTGGGCGTCGAAGTGCGTCTATGGAAGTTGATCAATCAAACACGCATGGGTATGGATATGATTGATGCTGAGAGCACTTGTAGTCAGCAGACCAATGTACAAAGTACTGATAGTGCCGGTGCCTTAAAGCGTAGTAAAACTACGGTACCAAATTATAGAAGTAGTCGCAGCAGAAGTGAGAATAGTCGTAAGCGCATTTTAAATGCGAATGCGGCTAACAATAATATCAACGCTAATGATAATGCCAATGCCAACACGCGACAAACTGAGAGTGAATATGATTCTTGTAGTGAATAAATTACAAATCGAGCATACAATACGCATGCATACTTGCATATTATACGAGTATGTGTGTATGTACATATGTGTATGTGTGCGCCAAGCGCCACTAAATTCTATCATTGTTGTTGTTCTCAATTTCGTTCCGTTTTAAGATTTAGCACAAACCTGCATACATACATTAAAAAAAGGAAAACACAAAGAAAAGAAAAAGAAAACTACTAACCTCTGCTAAAACGCATAAAATACTACAATCAAAAACAAAAATTAATAATAATAAAAATTATATATATTTTCTAATGTTATACAAGTTAAAAATTTAATTAAGCAAAAAGTTATAAATAAAAACGCACACAATTGTGTTAATAACTGTTGAATAGCTGCATGTGAAAAAATCGATGACTTTGATGATGGGGTTCACAGAAATGCAATGCAACTTTAGTCAGATTGTTTTTGACATAGTAAGACTAAAAATAGTTTTTTTTTAAAACAAAAGGTAATTGTAGGTAGCAACTCTAGTTGAAAATATATCTAAATCAAAGTTTTCTTCGTTACTTCCCTAAAATACATTGTATTTTCCATATAACTGAACAATCGGAATCAAATACTTGTATGTGAAACTTTTTTATGTATCTTTATTTTTATATCTTCACGAAATTTGGTAAGGATTATTAACTTCCCGCTAAGAAAATGGAAAATTTTCTAAAAATCGGGAAGATATTGGTTTCACCCCATTTTGCAAAAATCGAGTTCTCAACAGATCTCGACGTTCTGAGGGTCGAGGAAGCTTCCCCGAACATTTCTACGATGATGTCCGTATGTCTGTATGTATGTGTGGATGTATGTGACCCTCTTATAACTATTAAACTGCTCAACCGATTTGAATAAACTAAACGGCATTCCAAAGGGTTTCATTGCACTTGAATTTCGTGTAAGTTTGGACCCAATCGAACCAGTAGATTTCGAGAAATCTCAAAAATAAAAATTTTGAAAAATCGTTTTTTTCAAATTTTCTCCAAACGACTTGACCGATCGACACCAAAAACTAATCAGTTCTAAACCTTGAAGAAACACATCGTTTGCCGCAAACCGGGTCGAAATCGGTTGATTTACTTGCTAGATATCGAAAACGAAAAATTTCGAAGAGCTCAAAAGCAGTGAAAAAAGCGAAATTTGAACGTTAGCGTATGAAATTAGAGGGAAGTTGCAGGGATGGCCCTTGAGGCCAACCGTTTTCCACATTTTTATTTAAGGCAACAATGTATTCTCCGAAGGAATTGTTCAGATCGGATGACTATGGCATATAGCTGCCATATTAAC
Source organism: Bactrocera oleae (assembly GCF_042242935.1). Lineage (NCBI taxonomy): Eukaryota > Metazoa > Arthropoda > Insecta > Diptera > Tephritidae > Bactrocera > Bactrocera oleae. Next base: position 18,141,978 of record NC_091536.1, on the reverse strand, counting down.
TGAACGATCAAAATCAAGTTCTTTTAAGGAACCTTTGTATTTGTGAAGTGTATTATAGCTTCGGTACAAAGTTAACGTTTTTTTGTTTAATTTTCATTCGTTTGTTTGACTCGACTTCGAGTAGTTCGCTCAAATATTGAGCTGGCTTAGCAAAATTTTTAAAATTGTATTCATGAATCCAATATTATTTAATCTTTTGGTTCACACTTAGCCAGCTCTCAATTTTTAAATTAAAAATAAAAGAAATCCAGATATTTTTTATTAACTTTTTTCAAGTTCGTTTGCTCTTTTATTTTTTTGTTTCATTTTTTTAAGTCTTTGATGACGTTGCACTTTATGGTTTATATATTTATCTATGTCAATAATTATATTCATAAACAATTTCATTCTTATAAATTCGCTCTCTCTTATAAAACAATTGAATCTCTTCATTATGTTGCTGCTAGTTGTTTTCATAACAGTTGTCATTGTTGTTGTTGCTGCTAATATGGCATTCGCTCGAGATGTTCTCACTATCTTTGTTGCTATTGTTATTATTTTTTTTATCGTATTTGTTGCTGTCATTTCATCGCTAACGGCTGGCACATGTCGCAGAATTTATGCCTTGGACTCCGATTCGTTTGTAGTGGCCTGTGACTGCGCGTCGCTGGACTTGCCATCATCGACCTTGCCGAACACACAGCATGGGCATTTCTCTTTCAATGCCAAACGGTATTTAGGATGGCTAGTTGAGCGTAAGTAGTGTGTGAGAGAGCGACAGAGAGAGAGATAGGAAAAGAGATAAGCTGAAGTTCAACAAATTGGTTAGGTTTGAATATCGCTACACTTACCTGATACCGTAGACAATGGGATTGTAGCAAGCGGCCGATTTGGCGAAGCAAGCACCCCAGATGGTGTTCAGTGGTGTCAATCCCTCGAACTTGAATAGACCCATGCAGTTGATCACCAAGTATGGTGTCCACGCCATGAACCACAATGAAATGGTGACGAGCGCCACCTTGGCCAGTTTGCCCTCAGCACTCTTCTCGGCATCCTCAGAGGAGCGCAGAGATTTGACATTCATTTTCTTGGCCTGTTCGCGCATGGCCTTCTCGTGAGCTGATACCGCCTAGTTAAGTAGAAAGAAAGTGTAGTGAAAATATTCATAGTTCATTTTTTATGCGCGCACTTACAGCAATAATGAACCAGTAAGAGTAGCAAATCAAGAATAGCGGAACATAGTACACGAAGATGGAGTAGAAGATCAAGTAGGATCGTGGATTCCAATCGCGTTCCAAATAATCAATACCGCAAGATGTCAAATTGCCCTCAGGCACATACCTTTAAAAGTAAGTGTTAAGCATGATTTACCACTTCATTTAGCACGCGCAGCTTACCTGCTCCAGCCGAAGACCGGCGCCAATGTCCAAATGCTGCCCATTGCCCAGATGAAGGCGATTTTTACCAGCGCCAACTTAATGGTCATTGGTCGTCCCGCTACACCCTTGACAATGACTTGATAACGGTCCAGAGAGATCATGCACATCGACCAAATCGAACTGCAACCAAAGGCCGAGCCCAAACCACCATATAGATCGCACATGGCCGGACCCAAGACCCAGGTTTCGAAGTACAAATTAATACCCATCATTGGCGTATTTGTGATCATTATACCGAAATCAGATAGCGCTAAGTTGATGACCAGCAGGTTAGCGGGTGTACGTAATGATTTCGTCGTTGAGAATATATAAATCACCACGCCATTTCCACACCATGAAATCATACCGATGATGATCATGTACGCCGTGAGGACTTTCGCCCAGATGGGATCCATAGCTGGGAATTGATTCCAGTACGGGTGAATTAAGTGCGCCATATCGGGCGTGACCTGTGTAAAGATAGATAGCAAGTGTGTTAAATGGTTTTTGTGGTAACCTATTTCGAAAGGAAGTTTCTCTACTTACCTTGTCTGTGACTGACCCATTGGACAGCGCGGCAAAGTGTGGCCCCAAGGATTGTAAACTAAAAGTTAGTGAATCGGAAGTGAGATCAGAAATAAATAATATCCAAGTATTAATAGTCTAGAATCTAAATTTGGGGAGCTTCTTGTTTTAGTGGGTCTAATTTTGAAAAAATTTATAGTTCAGAAAATCTGTGTTCTTTCACGATCAGATTTCGAATTCACGAGGTTTCTAGGTATCTAGGTTGTATCAAGATTGACTAAATGATTCTCTTTGTCTCTTGCTCTCTTCATTTCGCTCTAACAAGACTTTTAAGCCTCGTTTTTTATTTTTCGTGACCAAATATCGTTCTATATAGCAGGTATTTAAAGCAAATTATCTGTTGATTGAGGTTTAGCCGGGAATTCTGCTTTGGAAACTCCAATGTAAAAGAGAAAACAATCGCAGAAATAACTGTAGATTAACTGTTTTTACTACCTTTTCTAATCTTTTAAAAGATTATTCATAGAAATTATGGACAATTCCGTGAAAATGGACTCGTGTTGTACACTTTTTTAATACTGTAATTTAAGGTTGCTCTGGTATCATAGTTAATCTAATATGCGAATGAATGAAAATTCCAGATTGCAAGTTCGAAGTGAAATACAGTCCAATATATACGGAATGAACCCAAACCCACGAGAAATGCTCCAGTTCTTTGTTTCGAGACAAGCTTTTGGCGTTCGACAATATATTCTACAGCAAACAATGATGATCCACCGATAGTCTCGAAAACAGTACACACAATCACTTTCAAAACATACTATTTTTGTAATTATGTTTATATATAATATATAAATTCACCATCGCATACCTATCCATTATTGAATTGTTGTTCGGTGGGTATTGGTGTACAAGCCTTTATGTGCTTTCGTGCCGAAAGACCGTGTTTGATTTTTTAAAATTTAATTTACGTTCAAAAAAGATGCAAATTAAAGAATAAATCTCATTTCTTTTAAAGTAAAATTTTTTTTTTATTATTTTTTGGGATAATTCCCGGAGTGGACTGTTCGCGGCGATCTGTCGTTAGAACCTGCGAGCAATCCGCATGCTGTTATTGCATTTATAGGTTCGTCGGTCCTTCAGTCTCACATAAAGACCCAAGCCACGCTAATAAGTTCACTAAATTAAATTATGAACTAAGCGGCACGTTTGCTTTGGCAGAAAGCGCGTGAGTATATGTGTGTGTGTAAGTACAATTAAATTTAAAAATATTTGAAAAAAAAAACGAAAAATGTTTTAAACCGATGGCGATGATAATGACAATTGAGATAATGCTACTCATGTGGGTATACATAATAATGACGGTAATAACGATTGAAATTAGTAATATACACTTCTTGATGATATTTGTGGGAACATACGAGGGAGGTTTGATGAGTTAGCAAGTGCTTAAGTTACATTTTTTTTGTAAAACAAAGAAACTGAATCATTATTGAAGTGTTCGATTATGCCACCTCTTCGAAATTTGCTTTGAATGTTTATTTTTATTACGGTTCTACACTACTGGCATTAACACGAACTTTCACCCGACCAGAGCTGTTCTTTTAGCGATCTAACGCTGTTAGGATCAGTAAGTAACAACGTAGCGGATATTTGTTGTTATTTTATTATCGGCTTGAAACTTCTGTCTCTACTTAGTGATGAGTAATTAATAACATATAAAGGAATGATCTTAAATCGAGTATTTTCGAGTGGGTTAGCCAAGAAAGAGATTCTCTTCACTTAGGATGGGTGTTAATTTGTCACTCAGAACGACATTCACAAAGATATTATTTATGAGTTATACGTGTAGCTTAGAAATGCTTTTTTTATGTACCTAGGCGGCGGTGCTATAGAAAACAGCGCGACATTTAAAGTTGAAAATAAAAAAACACGAACTTAGCGAATTGCCCTAGTAGGTGTGAGATTTTGTAAAAATTGCATACATTTCTTCTAAGCTTATTATACCTACACCTTTACGACGTTTCTTCGCATATTTTGTACATACAAACACAAACAAGTACTTGCATAAAAACGTAACGCTGCAGTTTTGTAAATATTTTTAGTAAATATGAATGTGTAGACATGCTAAATACCGACTTTGACCACCTTGACGATTATTTTGGGTTATTGTTTGTATACCTTCTTTTAACGGTACATTTTTCGCCCGATGCCAATGTCAATACAACATTTCAACGGCTTCGCAAAAGTGTTTCAATGTTTCGCCAACACGAGTAAATATATTTATACATATGTGTCTGTATGTATGCATTATTATTATTAAATATTTCATTATCATTGTTTAAAATAAGAAAATAAGTAATAATAAGCAATTATCACTTATACAACGACTAAGATCGATTTCCGTTGTCTTAAATCAATAACTGGCTTTTAGTACAACAGTGCGTATGAGTTACGAAGGCTGCATAAGTATCTTTGTATGCACATTAACTCTAGTTCATATAGTTTTGGTGAAGACTTGATTAATCTTTCCTCTTATTTAGGAAATATATGGTCAACTAGAAACAGAGTTGTATCGCATATCACTTGGACTTCGGTGGTAACGACTAACATTCGAGTATATTGTCACAATGATAAAGGTTCTTATAAAATCTATCCTTGGTTCGCTAATTGTTTTTCCAGCAAGCATTTTGAGGTCCGAGAATAGGATATGGCCGACACACCTTCGAAGTCTTCAAAAATTTAGCTATGTCTCGCACTTAGTAAATACAATTGCATATGCAAGTCATTTATTTATGCATTAAGGTGTTCCAAAAGCATCCGACATGAAAAAAAATAAACAAAAAAAATCAAAATAATTCTTACTTGTCTGCTTTGACACCTTTTAGTTTGATTAAACGAAATTCTACAGTTTTGTTGCTCTTTTGACGGAAAATATAAAATTAATCTCAAAATAGTTGATCTCACTTGTCGAAAATTTGTAATTATTATATATTCCCAATGTATCAATACATATTAAATATCCTCTGGTAGCCTAATCTAAAAGATGTTCTTGGGAAATTTTTAAATTTTAATACATTTGTTTCAGTAACTCACATGAAAATAACCTCAAAACGGTAGGCTCACAGTTTGCGCTCAGCTTTCGCTCCTACAAAGCATGCGCAGTTTTGTTTATAGTATTGCTCTCATGCCTCCTATCAAACGCAGTTTTAGTAGTCTATATTTTTAATCATATTTTGAAATGACTTTTAAATGCAGTAGTCTTCAGTCAGACCTCTCAAATAAAATTATTTAGAAAAAAAGCAAGGAATTGATAAGTTCGGATGTACCCGAACATTTTATACTCTGGCAACTTGCAAGGAGCAAAGCAGGGTTAATACCTTTAGGTGTAGCAAAATTTTATTTACTAGAAAAAATGCTAACTTCAGCTGCAACGAAGCTCTAATATTCTTCGCATGTACATTTCTTATAGCATAAAAGGATATAAAAAGATCTTTATCTTGATATTGATCGAGCAGTTTGTATAGCAGCTATGTTCTATAGTGATCCGATCTGCAAAATAATCCAAGTCAAATAAAAAAGTACATACAAGGACTTGATTTTGACCGATCACTTCTCTTAGAAAAAAATTGGTCAATTACCGTTTTGTTTACATTTTATGAGGCCAATGACCCTCTTGTTAATGTTAAGCCAAGTCCAAAACTTTTGTTTAAATTTAGAGTCAATGACCTTATTGTTTACATTTTATAGGGTCAACGACCCTTTTGTTTATGTTATGAGGTCAATGACCTGTTTGTTTACATTTTGCCGAAGTCAATGACCCCTTTGTTTACATTTTATGAGGTCAACGACCCTTTTGTTTATATTTAGCCAAAGCCACAACTTTTTTTTACATTTAGCCAAGTCAACTACCTTTGTTTATATTTGGGGTCAACGACCCTATTGTTTATATTTTATGAAGCCAATGACCCTTTTGTTTATGTTATGGGGTCAATGACCTGTTTTTTTTCATTTTGCCGAGGTCAATGACCCCTTTGTTTACATTTTATGATAATAAAATCAATAACTCTTTTGTTTACATTAAGCTAAGTCCACAACCTTTTCCTACATTTAGCTAAGTCCACAACCTTTTTCTACATTTAGCTAAGTCAACAACTTTTGTTTACATTCTATGGGAAAATGCTTTTCTTTTATAGAGCCAGCTGGCAGCCAGCTTCCTTTGAAATCACCTCATGACTTCTAAATCACATCCCACCTAAGCACTGACCAGGCACAGTACGTGCTTTACTTATATAGAGCCAGCTTCTCGTGAGGTCACCTCGTGACTATTACATCAGATCACATCGACGCACGGGAGTCACCTGAACACTGACAAGGTACATTGCCTGTTTTACTGCTTTTCTTTTATAGAGCCAGCTGGTTTAGGTCAACTCCATTCATATTCAGCGCTAAACCACGAAATTTTTAATTTGTGTCCACTTAATTTCGTAAAAATAGCACACTTTTTTACCATTTTAATATAGGGTATTGGGGGCCGAGTAAGGTCTGGGCTTGTTGCATTAAATTTTGGCATTATTCAGGTATAGTCTAGAGCATATTTTCAAACAAGTTATAAATAATATAAATCGCGATAAGGTTTCTTAGAATAACGAAAACTATTACGTGTAGTATATGGGAGTTTGAGAACTTGGTAGACTAATTTCACATATTTTCGGCATGAAACTATAGCTTATCTAATATTATACCTTTAGTTAATTTTGCTAAGATATCTTAAATATTGACCGATATAAATGATGTAAAGCTAATTGAAAGTTTGAAAATTTTATATGACGTATATGGGAGATAGGGGTAGTACTGAATCGATTTTATCTATTTTTGGCATTACTTCATATTCTTAACAGAAATAAGTGTTGTATGTGTTTTATTAAGATACCTCACATACCGTCGCCAATATATAAGGAGTAAAGTCAACCGGATGTTTAAGAATCCTGATATTAACTATTTGGGAGCAAAGGCAAGTTTTTACCCGTTTTTATCCATTTTAGGCGGAAACAATACACAATTAATAGAAAAACATGTTCACTTACTTTTTCTAAGATAACGCGCATATTGGCCGATATATGCGGTATAAAATCAACCGGAAGCTCGAAAATATTTTTATTAGGTATAAGCGGGCTAAGGGAAGTATTGATGCGATTCAACCCATTTTTAACATTCAGACATACTATTATCAGAAAAGGGTTCTCTTCGAATTTCAATTATGTACATATCTTACACATTGACCGATATATCAGCTATAGAAACTTGGAATAGCGCCGATTATTTAATGTAGTGCACATAAAAATTATTGCTTTTTCTCACCACCCTCATATTTCTACAAAACTATTTGAATGTGTTATGTTTAGAAAGTATAATTATAATAGACATTCTAATAAATGCATTTCAGGTTTATGCGCTCTATAGAATTGCAAGCGCTCGTGTAAGAATTCCGGGTCTCTCCCTCAAATGAAAACAAAGCAGATTATTGCCAATTAAGCTGACAAAAGCCAAATATTGGACAAAGAAAACACATTAGAAAGCCACTAACGACTGCGCTCAGGTTTTATTGGAAAATACGAAAGAAACGCACTGACAGTTGTATTCGGGCGAGTGATTGCAATTTGATGTCAAATACTTAAGTAGCCAAAGTAACAACTTGGAAGTGGTCCACAGAAAGAAAAATGGGGTTGGAAGTGTGGCATATTTTCAATATTTTTTGCGCTTTTTAATTTGATGTGTTCTCTGTGAACACTGTGAGAGATTGAGAGTGGAATGAGTGCATTTTTTTAACAGCGCACGAGAGAAATGAACATGCGGTTGAGTCATACAAATATAAACATGTGTTTAAAAGAAATTACTTTCCTTCAGCAACAAAATGTATATGTTTCTTTTTGAGAACTGAAGTGAGAGCGGCGTGCTGAATAGCATGAACGATGGGAGATCTTTGCTTCTCAAAAGCAAGCGCTGCAGACTCAAGCGTTCGGAACACTTGAAACACTTGAAAACGCTGTCGAATAATATGTGCAATACTAATAATAAACTATATATCTGAAACAAAAAAAAAATCATTAAAATGAGACAGCGCTTTTGAACGTTCTCCGAACACGAAATTTTGTATTGAAAAAGTAATTGAGCGTCGAGCAAACGTAAATATATCTGTTGTTTACAAAATTTCGACATTTCATGCGCATGAGATCACTACGAATTATGATGTACGTAAAGTAGCAAAAATTATTGTAATTTCCTTTTTCAAAAGTGTAGTAAAAAACTCGTTTTAAGGACAATTTTTCATTACTTTTTGTTTTACAACGTTTCTACAAAAAATTTTCTTCACGTTTCCCATAAGCTGTGTCTCTTTAACACATACAAACTTTTTCCGCCCATCATTTAGTGAGCGAACACCCACACTCAGACATGCTTTGGCCCGTTTTCCGAGCGTATTTGCCGATTTGGAAAACTATGAGGATGCTCTGCGGCGCTCACAATTGTTGTTGTATGCTATGCAGTGATCGTCAACAACTACGAACGCTGCTTCAACGCGGAGAGTCAATTCAGTTCGTGCGTTCGCGGAGCGTGTGCGAGTACTCTTCGAAAAATTTACGGAAAGCAAAATTAAATTTTAACGAAAGTGTGAAGGTTCCTGCGGTTCACAAGGTAGAATTCTATAGGCGATCGCTGGGGTTGAATGTCATATTTAGCATGTTTTTTCGATTTTGGTAGCGCGCGAGGTTCAAAAAAAAGTTAGTAATAATAAAAAGCAAAAATGTGAAAAGTTTTGTGCAAAAGGAAATTAAAAATAAACAAGCTCATAATTTTTTATTCAAGCGAAGACGGTGCATTGGAAAATTGATTAAAGTTAAGTAAACTCAAGCGACTCGCGGCGATTACGAATGCTGCATACGCATTCGAGAAGTAGTGAAATTAGTACAAAAACCTCTACAAAATAGGCAAATCGGTGTTTAAAAATAGACGTGCCGCCGTTCGCAATACGGAGCAGTCAGTCAGTATACGAAAAACATAGCAGAGTGCGCACACACATACACGCGCGCCCATACACTACACATTGCGGTAAAGCAGTTGGAGGACCGAAACGCAAAGAAGAAGCAGAAGAGGAAGATTTCTAGAAGGAAAAAAGTGGAAGTAGTAGAAGAAGCACAAGTATAGTGAGTGTACTCATACGGCATTTGGTGAATGTATAGAGCGTCTTTGACGTCGCTCACGTCTGCGTCATTGCCGCTTTCTTCGGCATTAGCCTGTGTAGATAGCAACGCCGTTAGCTTAGGCGCCGCGCGTTTCGACTTGGTCGTTGTTTCCTACAACATCTCCACTTTCGTCGACGACGTTGTCGTAGTTGCCGCTGTTGTTGTCACAACGTCGACGGGAAGATATGAAGCAAGCGCCGCGCCACCAAAGGGGAAACACAAACAGACAGCAAGAGAGTAGCGCACCCTGGCATATTGTGCGAATCGTGCCGATACCGTAAAATTTCGCAACATTTTGCCATCTAATCAGCAATCGAACGTTGGTGCGTTGCTCCGCGTTGCGCGCCGTAAAATTAGAGTTTGTGCGAAGTGTATTTTGCTGCTACGTAACTAAACTTGCAACGTGTGGCATTTTATATATATACGCGGAAACAAATATAGAGCAATAAATAAGTAATAAATATTTTGTAAACAAATTATACTGTGCCACCAATTCCCTGCCGCAGTCCCTACGCAGCGGGCAAATATGCAAGCAGCGCCTCCGAACGCCGCCACAAAACCTAAAACCGCCTCCATAACGACCACAAACAAACCGACCATAATAACGCATCCAGTAAAAACGAAACCCTACATTGATTCTCATCTATACCAGTCCACACTGCAGCAGCAACAACAAACAGTTGGTAGTCAGATTGGTAGTGGCAAAACGAGCGTCGTGCTCTCCGACGATCCCACACGAGAGATCGAGGAGATCTCAAAAAAGATATCTGAGCACGCCGATGCGTTATACCATACGTGGAAGAGTCGTGGACTAGCACCGACTGAATTGTTAGGTTTCTACACGCATGCAGCGGCTGCAGCTGCAACAAGCGACGGTGCAAGTGACGCGGGCGACCTTTTTGCGGTCGATGACGAGCAAACAGCGGAGGGGCTGCAGAAGTTGGTCAATACATTTGTGCTAAAGGATAAGGAACAGCGCGCGGGTAAGACGAACACGAATACCAGTAGCGCGGTTAACAGATTAGGTAGTGGTGTTGTGAGTGCCGGGGTTATTGGTATCGGTGGTGTTGGTGGACTCGTTGGTGTCGGTAGTGTCGAAAGTGGTGTAATTTTAAACACAGCACAAGAACCAAACATCGATGCCAATATGGTGGGTAAATTGAAGCAATCAACGGCGTCTACAACAAAAAGGAGCGTCACGTCACCGAAGTCGCCCACAACGACATCGGCTATTCTGTTGAAAAATGTCGATACACCTGGCGTTGATGTTGTAGATACTCTGAAAAAGAAGCCTACAAAATCCAATGGTAAAACGACTGGAGCCACGTCTTCCAGTGCGGCGACGTCATCGTTAACTAATAAGTCCGCGCTAGCACTGAAACATGAGAAACAACAACACACAACTAGCACTGGCAGTAGCGCAGCAACGTCAACTAAATTGCGAGGCACAAGCTCTGCCACAAACCCCACAGCTAACACTACCACTATTGGGCGCAGTAAGCCGCACGTTTCGAATTCCGCACCACTGGATATAAACTTAACGGTAGACTTAAATCTAGATTTGGCGGATTTATCCGAGTTGCAGACTCATAATTTGCGCAAAATCAAAGAGCTGCTGCAGGAAAATGCACCTACCACAACAACACAAATAGCGAAAACTGCAACAAACAGCGGTACGAAGCAGTCGAGAAAGGCCAATACAACTAATACAACAGCAACGACAGGCGCCGATGCCGAAGCCGCGCGACATAACGCTAATCATCATTCACGCCGCGGAGAGCTGACGCCCAAAAGCAACAATATCGGCAGTGGCGGTGGTGGCAAGGGTGAAGTGATTGCTGTCAACAATGGCGGCGGAGGAAGTGTCAATAAAGCGGCTATCACAATTGTTGGCAACTGTGGTGTTGCTGATGTTGTAGGTGTTATTGCAACAGAAAGTGTCAATGCTGATAAAAATAGCGGTGCCAGTGGCGCGGGTGCGAGCAACAGTGGCGGCAAAGGCGGCGCGACCATTACAACGGTCACGAACGGCAAACGGAGCACGGTGGCTGCTAAAGTGAGCAATTCGAAATCAACGCCAGCCGATAATCAATCGAATCAAAGTGCCATTAGTGTCAGTGGCCACAAGCAATCGAGCAAAGAAAGCGGCGAAAAAAGTACCACCACAACGACGAGCGCCACACCGAGCACGCGGATTGCAACTGTTAGCAGTAGTGGCAACAAATCAATCAAAGCACCCACCATTAAGGAGGATAATAAGAACGACAGCAACAACAATACGAATACACATACTAATCACTTGAGTAGTGGCGCTAGTCAACATCGAACTGGCAGCAAGTCGAGCGCAAAGAAGGATACAAGAACTGCTAACAGCAACGGTACAGGAGCAACAACGACAGGCTCTACAATTGGTGGCGCTACGAGTGAGAACGGTATGGCAGCTATGCCTGCAGCAACAAGTGGCGCGTCAACAACAACACCATCTAAATTTGCCAAAACTGGACGCACGCTGATCAATGGACAGGATAAATATGGTAAAGCGACCGTGTAAAGTATTCTTACAATATACATATACATTCACATATAAAGATTTAGCAGCGCTTTGAAAATTTGAATATTAACCACAAGAATTTATCTGCTCAACTAGTTGGTCGACCGATACTTACGCGCGGCTCGGTTGCAGAGCGTGTACTTATGTTCGAGAAGTGTCCGGATGTGCGGAACTCATTTTTGAATATAAAAAGACCCGATCCAGCGGATGCGCCACCAAAAAGTCTGCTCAAGGTGAGTAAATTATCACTAACGTCGCCGAGCGCCTAGAAGGTTAGCATCTATATACATATCTACATATGTAGCTTTGATTGTGTGTGTGTGTGTGCGCGCTTATTCAATGTATGTATGTATGTAAGACGTTCAGGTGCAAAATACTGTTAAAAAATGAAAATTGACTCGTCATAAAATCACAACGGATTTTCAATATTTTCCTCTAACGCTACACTGCAAAACGGTTATCTAATAGAGCGATGAAAAACAAAAACAATAGCAACAACGCAAAGCACCGACATGATGAAACAGTGTGAAGCGAGGCAGGCGGTGCGCGAAATGCATAAAGTGGCCAGTAAATCACATTGCTACACTGTGCAACAGCGTGGAGGTTAATGAATGTTTTTTTCAAAAAATTTCTTTTAAATTGCACGTAATTTTCTGTCAATTTAACAATTTCTTTCTCGCCTATAAATGACATATGATAAAACTTGACAATTGTTTAACGGACAACTGTCAAATCAGAAGACTCTTATATGCATATTATCTGTATTCTGGATCTTTGCCTTTTTAAAAAAAATATTTGAAAAAAGAAAGCCGCCTCAAAGAGCTATAAAAATGGTGATGAGATCATTATCCTTACAAAAATTCGCTATATGTTTTGTTAAAGATTTAGCTACTTTTTTTAAGTCAATTAAATATATTTTTTTGATGCCATCTCGGCTGAAAAAATTCTAATTTCAAGCTTTAAAGAACATCTGTGGTAATTAGACAATTTATTTATTATTAGCATGGTTTTCAATATTTCTCTTTCTCAATTACTCTCGAAGCGAAGCTGGCGATGAATGATAAATTGTATTGAAATCCGGAATCCTTTTTGTTTTAAAAGATCGTTAATTAAGAAATTGGTACACGCACTTTAGTAGGCGTTTTAGATATTCAATTAAATGAGTCAATTAGCAGTTTTCTCCATACCATGTTACCAATTGGCTAATAAACTAAATTAAAAGACCTGTAGTGAAGAAGAAGCAGTTACTTTGTTTATTGAAACCCAGACCATATCACAGAAACACACTAAAACTTTTAATTTATTTTTACCGATTTCACCACCAACATCTCAAAATTGCACAGTGTACACGTAATTAACACGATCTGCAGCCGAACCTCAAATGCGTGCCGACAATTTTTAAGGTTGCTGTGTTAATGCAACGTTTTTTTTCTCAGACTAAAAAAAAAATATAGCAAAAGTATTATGTGTGAAAGCAAAGAAATAAAAATATAAAAAATCGACATAAGACATAATACGATAAGGCAAGAGATTAGCGTAATCTCTGTACAATGGAACGAATATTAGTTTGCTTTGCTATTATACGGCTCTCTTATTTCAATTGATTGATTTCATGTGATCTTCTTTAGTTTAATTTCGCTGCTAATTGCTGTGGTTTGCGCTTTTTGTTTTTTGTTAAGGGGCACACCTAGTGTGACAGCCTAAACAACGTTGCTTTTTGGGCATTAAGAAAAAATGCTGTGTCGATTTCTGAAATTTTCTGGGTACATTTATACATGTTTGAAAAATCACAATGCATTTTTTGAAAAAATTTAAGAAAATTAAACATTGTATTCAGAATTATATACAGAACAGGCAGAAAAAAATTTCATCGGGTCATTGGTCTTCATTTGTCACTGCAGCAAATTCGAAAAAAACGTGTTACGAGAAAAACGCGTTTAAAGATAATTTGATGGAGCTGATTGAACTGATCGGCTACACTTTAGAAGGCTGTAACTTCAAAAACTATTTGAGATATTGATTTGAAAGTTTAGTATGTTATTTTCAAGGGTATAAACTATCGAAATATGAAATCACTTTTCATTACACGCTACGTGTGCTCCATAAAATAAATGAATTAATTATTAGAATTAGAATTTTGGATTCGCTAGTGTACATAATTTAGTTTGATTGGAGTTCTGCTTTTGTTAGAATATGTTATTCTTTGTATAAAGCAAACAAATTATAAGTATCAGAGCAACACGTTCTGGTTTGCTTCATAAATGTTTTTTAAAAATATATGTCGGTAAGTTACGTAGAATCTTTGGAACCAAACGGACACATATAATTGGTCCATCTATGAAAAGTACGTCACCTCAAATTCTTCAATATTAAGCAACACACTTTGACGAGTCAATATTTCTATTAATGAAATTCTACCTCATTCCGTTTTATAAACCATTAATAAATTATATTAGCTAGCCTTTTAACCCAAACAAAAAATTCCATAATATTATGTGAGTGTTTTATATTTAATAAGTTAATCTCTCTAATAAGACACCGTGTATGATCGAAGGATCTCTCAGATCAACGTTACTGGTTAAAGACTCACTTCGATTTTCTTCCAAATAAAAAAATCGAAAAGCTTACTTCTTCATATTACATATATATGTATATCAAATTTTGAACTATCTGGTAGCACTTTTAAAGCATATCTTGAAAAATATAACACGCAATTTAGTGTGTTTCAGCATGATGTCAGATAAGACTTATCTTTCATACAGTCAGTTAAAGATAAAAAACTGTATAGGTTTATATAATTATAATTTTAGGTACCTACCATTGATATTGGTTACAACGATAATTATTTAAACTGTAAACAAACTTCGTTATTAGTTTCGAGACATAAGTTGTACTGAGTGACAGAAATACAGTAATAAATATTTGTAGGCCGAAATTCTGTAGAAAATTCTGATTTCCTTAAATGACTTTCAAAACTATATTGTATTTGAATATTAAGTTTGCAATGGATTACTGTTAATCCTTCTCAATTTCGGTTGACAGCCAAACATTCCGTTCCGTTCTTTCTGTGCTGTGAAAAGATGAAAAACGAGCAGACATACATAAATGATATTTTATCAAAAACGCTACGCCAATCGAAATTGCTTATGAAAGCAAGCAAATTAACTTTTTTCCACCAAATAATTAAAGAATAATTAAAACTGACAGAAATGCAATTTGTTGTTTCGTACTAAGAAAACACTATTCATTGCCACGATCTCCGACGACATATGTATATTTGCCTGCATTGCTCTATGTACACCTTCATAGAATAATCTAAACGTAAATACGTGAATATGTATTGGTATTTGTATATATTATTGTGTGTGTTTAGCTTGAAGTACAAATTTTTGTTACTTTACGTTGTGATTTATTGGCAATTCGCTTTATCTACACAAGTTGTGAATATATTTTTGTAATCTTACTATATAAATCAACATATATTTAGACAAACGCCCGTCAATATAACCCACACACATACATACATACATATATGTATAAGCGAAAGTGTATGTGTATAAATGGTGCACCTACGCATTAGCGTCCCACCTTGGGGGCCATACAAACAAATGTCGAAATGTCTGCGCCTCGTGCAAATCGCCAATGACTAGTGAAACGTTAAAATTGTAAAACGCCAAATTTGAAAATCGAATAATCGGAAAAACGGAAAATCACTCATTCGAAATTTTCCCTATCTTTCAAGATTTGCTTTTGCTTCCACATTACATTTACGTAGCTGAATATTTATTTAGTTGAATCCTTTGTTGGGATGTACACACTCTGACCCTTGTAGTTATTTTTGTTGATATTAGTATATATTTTTTTAACTGTGACGTGCCGATTGATCTTAAGTTTAACCGAAAACATGCGCTATATCATTTATGTAGTAGCTGGCGAGTAGAAGATTTCACTTAAGTAATTACGAAAATCGTTGTTTGCAAATATGCTTACAGTTGTGGTCAGATAATTGTTACAAAGAACTTTTAATGAGGAAGGACTTTTGATATCAAAGCATACTTGCAAGTTTGACAGATAAATAAAATAATATTTTAATTAAATAAACCAAAATAAAAAATAGAAATAGAGATAATTGGAATAACTAAAAATATTCCCTATGAACTCGATATTATTTTATTTTACTGCTGAAAACCTGCATAATCACTCGTCTTTGGAGTTGTAGCAAACAACTGTTTGAGCAAGTATTGTCCAAAATGACGATTTTACGGAAATAGTTTTTTTTATATACAAATACTACAATAATACAAGCTAAGAGTATTGCCATATAAAAATTATGTTTATTTTTAAAATTTAAATTTCTTTATAAAAAAAATTTGACTCGAAAACGTCGGATCTTCTTGCGAAGCGATGTCGCTTCGGAAGCTCGAGCGGCTTCAGTTCTTACACAAGCTGTGTTTTGCGCGTTTTCAATTTAAGATCTCGTAAAATGCGCCAAGTCGTTCCACACGTCAGTTCGTGTTGCTGGGAACGGCGCCGAATCGAATCTTCACGTTCTTCGTGTACACTCTCTGCTACGGCCGCAATATATTCTCCACTGCATGCTGGATGTGGTCTATTCGATCGAACCTTATCCAATAATGAATGCTGGGTCTCAAGATGGGTGATGGTGTTGCGTATAGTGCGCTCAGTAGGCCGATTATGTTGACCATAAGTTGAGCGAAACACGCAAAACACATTCTCTACAGAACGTGAATTTTCGTAATAAAGTTGAACAATTTGTAAAATGTTCAGACGTAACTCTTTTCATGATGAAATGCCAAACAATACTGAACAAAATTAGCATGACAGCTTGATACAACGCACGCGTGGTCTGTCAAAAAAGGCTATTGAAACAAGTACCTCTATTTGGATCACCCGTTAAAAATAACAATAGTTTTGCAAGATACTACTTTGGATAGATACTTCGATATGTTTAAGCTATAAATATCGATATTTATTTTAAGTAGGTATTTAAATATATTTTAAAGCCTCTATATATGCTTAAATTGCTCTGAACTATCAGGCTTGCTTGGTATCGTACGAAAATCTTGAATCAGGTTAAATTGAGAGCAGATCAAAAAAAATCTTTTAAAAACATATCACTAAATAAAGCTTAGAAAATTAATAAATTTCATAAAAAACGTTTAATACATCGAAATATCGCTATTTTATTCCCTTATATCGATGTTTTTAAATTTTCGATCACCTGTAATATGCTTCATATATCGATGCCAATATAGATTATATTGTGTATCAACATGTTTTTAATCGTACTTGATCTAGATAACCATTAACTTTAATAGAACAGTTAGAACAGAAGGCTGTTGTTACTAATATATTATTGGATAAAGTTCTTCATTCATTTTTCTTAACGCGTTTGAAGCACAATTAGCGAACATTAATGTGGTATTCACTTGTATAGATCACGCTACTTCAATACATTTATATATTATTTTCGAATTTCACACGGGCGCTAAGTATTCTATTCTGAAGTGCCAGCTTTTTCTTGACTTTCGACTATTTAATTAATTTATTTCTTTTTATGTCTACGTTTTCTTACAACTCTTGGCCCATTATTTATTTGTTGTTTTTTTGCAAGAGCACTCTTTTAATTTAAAAATGTTCTTTTTTTGAAATAAGATGTTTTAAAGTTTACCAAATATATTTAGAACAATTTCAGAATTGCTGCCTACTTACACGCAAAATCTTACCGCATTAGACTCAGATAACAATTTTGATCATGTCACTTTAAAATGCTTCATTTCTTCTGCTTACACAATTTCGATCCACTTCTGTTATCGATTGCACGTGATTTCTTCTTGATGCCTTTGCAGCGATTATTATGGAAATGTTGTTTGTCTTATCGAAGTATTAATAAAAAATGAAATGATTTAGCGTAATTACAATTTTTTCCTACCATATAATCTGTTTTTTGCTTTCATAATATTTATTTGGTCTCAACTGTAAATTTGTATGCGTACATTCAATATGCGTCAATGTGTGTAAGCGTTTCCTTTTATTGCGCAATAAAAATATGTGCGGCTGTGTGAATGAAATTTCCCTTTTTACCATGGCGACAAGTTCATTAAACCGAAATTTTGCATGGTTTTGTGTAAAATGCAAATTTTCGCAAAAAATATTAAAACAATTTTATATATATAATATATATGTACATATGTACATTTTTATGTACGAGTATATGCAGTATATGCTGATCGTTGGACACAACTCGCTTTCGTGTAGCGTCGATGTCGTCGGTTGTCGGCTAGCCGGCAATTTATGTAGCATGCAACAACGCTAAGCATAATTTTATGGCATGCGTTATAATTGTCGCTCATTGCGAAATATTTATTTTCACATATTAAACTACATATGTACATACATATGTTTTTATATATTTATGTATTGCTATTTTAAAAAGCCAAACAATAATAGGGTGATTTAGTTCTTTTCTTGATTCAAACAAGTGGGAAAATGTGTAAACAATTTAAAAATATTTTATTTAATATAGATCCATACATATATGTATGTACATGTGTATGTGTGGCTAGCTCATTAATATCGGCATGTGTTTCAGATGATTTTTTGTTTAAGTTCAAATTGTTTTAAGGTATTTTACATAAATAAGTAAAAGCGTTTTTTGTCTATACACAAATTCTATCAAATGCGATGTGATTATTTTACTTTTTTGTTGAAATTAATTCAATTACTCAACAACGCTCGTTGCCGTTCGTGTGTCGGTACACTCACACATAAATATCTCTGTGATAGTGTGATATTTACACAGGTATTCGTTCGCGGCACGCAAGTGTAGGTGGATATGCACGAATTCAACGATAATTCAATGCTCTCGGCTCGGAATTTCCTTTTCGAACATATAGATATACGAAAACATATGTATGTTTTATTTTATTCCAAAAAATGTAGATCCGCCGCCTCCGCAACCAAAATACATACTAATTGGCCAAAGTATGCACTTAATGGCGAATTTTTCAAATTAAACCAGGGGTACACAAACATTTTTAATATTGAACTTCAATATACTAGCACTTTAGGGCGCTTCTGTGTTAAGATCTCTTTTACTGCGCTCATACGCAATGACAATTAATAGATAAGTTCAAAGGTTCAGCTCGGCGCTGATAATATGTTCATAATATTAAACAGAGTGCAACGGATATTTTATAAAAATTTCAGAAATGTATGATGTGAATTGCAAATGAAAATTTGGAATTCTGATTCGTCAGGCCTCACGACAGTATGCGCAAGAATCGTCTCAAGATATTGGCATATAAACTAAAATTGTACTCGATGGCGCTAAAGCTTCTATAGTTCATATATCTAAATTTTTTTCACCTTATTTGTTCCGATTAGTGTATATGGAAAAATTTTGTGCTATGCTCTGATAATTTTTCACATATTTTATTATGTACCATCGAAGTTTGGGAAGCTCTGGCCTAGACTGTAAATATCGAATTGTAAGTTTTTATTGTTTATTATAATAATCGTTTTACAAAGAATTTTATGTTACGTCGGTTCTAATAATATTGGAATATGACAATAAAATACAATACCATATTTACTATCTAAATATAAGATATATGAAATTATGCAATTTTATATAAAAAGGGTGTATGTGAAATAGGCAAACAATGAAAATTTCCATCATAGCTACTCATAATGACATTTAATCAAAAAGTCTAAAATTTTATTAGTTTAGTCTGTGGTTTAAGTACTGTTAAACTAGAAGAAGTGTTGTTTTCGCCAAAAACCAAGACGCCAACGTTCTTTCAAAGTTATATATCTAATCTTAATTTCTCCTTAAATATCGCAAATTAAACTTTATTCACTATTCTGTAGGTTAAATTGCATTCAACACCGCCTCCGCCGCCCGAACATAATTCTATACAACGGGAAATTCGGAACACCAAAACAGCGTACATACCTAGGTTAGTGAACACTTTAAGCGCCCCGAAATGTATACTTCTTCACATAAATATTCTCTCACTTTGACAGATTCTACTTCCCACATGGCAAGCCTCAGCCACAAATCGCATTGGAACGCACTTTGCGCGGCATTTTGGGCGCGTTCGACTCATTTCCGAACAATCAGGTGACTAAAGACGAGCTGCCGCGCATTTTGAAAATCTGCGGTCTGCCCTTCTATTGGCGCATGCCGGTGATGGTTTTCTGTCAGCAGGGCAATTCTGGACTGGTGGAGCGACAAAGATTCGTGGAATTCTGGAAACAGTAATTACTAGCCGACATATGTATTATCGAAATATCTTTATGAATAAACCGAAAATATTGCTATACTTATTTAGAATGAATGTTTACTGTCATGATGCCGCCTCACGTTTCGTTTACATTTTATCGCGCGGTCAACGTTTTCGCCAATACATACTGCCGGAGGACTTGGCGCCGCTCGTGCAAGACGTGGTCGATACACATCCTGGCTTGGCGTTCCTCAAGGAGGCTACCGAGTTTCATTCCAGATATGTACACACAGTCATTGCGCGAATATTTTACTCGGTAAATAGGTGCTGGTCGGGCAGGATAAACATATCGGAACTGAAGAAATCCGATCTCTTGGAGGTTTGTATATGCTGATAAACTCTTAAACTGCTATTTCTATAATT
Organism: Bactrocera oleae; assembly: GCF_042242935.1. Classification (NCBI taxonomy): domain Eukaryota; kingdom Metazoa; phylum Arthropoda; class Insecta; order Diptera; family Tephritidae; genus Bactrocera; species Bactrocera oleae. The sequence continues at coordinate 18,121,592 of NC_091536.1, read as the reverse complement.
GTCACTTCAATTTGAAGGTGCTCACGTTACTGGAGGAGGAGGACGATATCAATCAAATTATGGCCTTCTTCAGCTATGAACACTTCTACGTCATCTATTGTAAGTTCTGGGAATTGGATAAAGATCACGATCTGCTTATCAATCAGGATGATTTGGCGCGGCATAGTGATCATGCTTTGTCCACACGCATTGTTGAGCGAATATTTTCGGGTTGCGTAACGCGTGGCGATAATAAAAAGCAGCCCGAAGATGAGCCGAAAATGTCCTATACCGATTTTGTGTGGTTTCTGCTTTCCGAAGAGGATAAGCGTACACCTACCGCAATCGAGTATTGGTTCCGTTGTATGGACATCGATGGTGATGGCGTGTTGTCCATGTACGAATTGGAGTACTTCTATGAGGAACAACAGCAACGTATGGAATCGATTGGCATTGAGACGTTGCCATTCGAGGATTGTTTGTGTCAGGTGAGGACAGACCTAGATTACTTTTGTGTACGAAAAATTGCCGAGAAAAGCAATGTTTAAAAATCGACATTGGGAGTGGGGAACGTAGATAAATCTGTCGCAGGTTTCAACGTACTGAAAGGGAGTGCGAAATGATCCATGTCTTAATATGTGCAAATATATTTTTATATCCTGAGCAGGAACAGGAATAGGGAACGGCAAGTGACCACTATAGCATAGCTGAAAAAGATCAAGATAAAGTTTTTCAAAAAATATATTTTTTCCTTATTAAATAATGTAAATTCGACTTGAAGGTTGTTTATATCAAACAACGTGGATTCTTAAAGTTTTGAAACTTCTGTTTTTTGTTTAGAAATATCTAATTGAAATAACTGACAGTCACGGCGTACATATGTAGTTTGAGAATCACTGTTTTAACATGTTAGGCGCTTTGTACTCAAAATAATTTCATTTCAGATGCTCGACATGATTAAACCTGCACGTCGCGACTGCGTCTCATTGGGCGATTTGAAGCGCTGCAAAATGACACATGTCTTCTTCGACACATTCTTCAATCTGGAGAAATATTTGGATCATGAGCAACGTGATCCGTTTGCCTCGCAAAGAGATGAATATGTAAGTCGATGAAAAAAATCAAAAAAAATTATAATTATTTATATTAATAACCCTACTTTTTTCGCAATTTTTAGTCATCCGATTGGGATCGCTTTGCGGCGCAGGAATACGAACTGCTCATCTCTGAGGAAAACGAATGAACACATACTTACATGCATAGAAATCGTACAAACTACATACATATCTACAAGTTTTTTGTATAAAACAAATAACTGCAAAGCTATTTTTATACAAAAACAAAACCAGAAGAAAAAAACTAAAGAGTTTATAAGGAGAGGGAGCAAATGCAGCAAATTTTTTTAGTACATCTAACAAACTATAAAATTATATTTCTTTTTTATGATCATAGTTATTTATAAACATACATACACATATTTCACATGAACCAAAGTAAAATATGCATATACTAACAAATACCAACAGCGAGTGGAATTTGGAGAATATTAGTGAAAATCCACGAACCACTCGTATAGCCATTACCTAACGTTGAATGGCGGAAAATCTAGTCACACACACACATTACATTTGCATAACACCTGCAATCATAACAATTAACGAGCGCGAAAACAGCGCTGCGCCAATAAATGGAAACGGAAGCAACAAAAGCGATGTGAACCACTGGCGAAAGCAATTAAGTGCAATAACATATTGACTACAAGAACGCATTAAGAATATAAAATATAAAAAAATTATATTAATTAGTCCCAATATGTTGTTGACTTAATTAAATGAATTTTCTATTTAAAATTTTATTTTGTTTTCTTACTTTTTTATTTTGATTTCTTTGAATTATTTAATATAATATTTATATTTATATTATATAAAATACGCTATTATTTTAAAATAAAACTTGACACTACATTTTATTATTTAATGCTATCAAAAAAAAATATTTTCTTTCGCAAAAATTTCAATTTTTTTTGTTTTGCTCTTTACTTGCAATAGTTTTTGTTGTGGTTGTTTTTGCCTACATGTCTCACAGAAACAATTTGCTTTAACCTGTATTTCGTAAATGTATAGTAAGTATATTTATACAACGTGTAGCATTTTTTGTATTTTGCATTTTTTTTTTTCAAACAAAATTTTTTTATCGCTTTCTTCTTCACTTTTAATAACATTAGACAAAAATTTGTTTAAATTTGTAGAATTTTCAAATTTGGCATTCAACGTACATACATTAATGTTTTGCGGATAAACAACATCACCACGGGCTTGCTTTGTTCAAGTAATTCACATTTGCCGTTCACACATGCGCAGTACAGTGAAATATTCATTAACTGTTCTTATTTGCGTTTATTGCAAAATATAGACTAAAAATATACATAAGTAGTGCTCATTTAATAATAATAATGATAATAATAATATATATTGAAAATAATTGATTATTGTTTGCTGTGGCAATTTCAATATATAAATGTGTTTTTTTTTTTTTTTGCTTTAAATATTTCTTAAAGATATTCTGTTTCCTATTAGCTGTTCAAAAATATAACATAAAGTACGGGGAGTACTTGTTCAATTTGTGTAGTTGTTGTAAAAGGAGGACCAACGCAACGCCACAACGCAACCGCAAACACATTTGTCTCATTTTGTTGTTGTTGTTTTAGTGAGATTGCTTCGAGCAAAAGTCGATTTTTTTTTGTTTTTTTTTTTTTGGCTTTTGTTTAATCAAAAATATTCAAGCATTGCTTTGTTAGGACATGTCGCCGCAACATTTCCAACGTGTACAAGTGTCATTTTATTGCGTGATGCGTACTTTGGCGCTTTCGCTGTCCTCATAGTTTTTACCCTCACTATCATTCTCATCCGCGGTACCGTCATCGCCATTTTCTTTGCGTACATACACAGGCTGTGTGTCGCCCTTCACGTAGTCGGCGGTGATGTGTACACCGGTGATGTCGGAGCCGGGCACCAAAAACATGGGATCTAGCAGCAATTGCTCCTGTTTCACGATAATGTAATTAATGTAAAACAAACAAAAAATTTTATATTTTTTTGCAACTGACCATAATCGAACGCAGGCCACGTGCACCGGTATGACGCTCCATTGCCATGGCAGCTATCGACTCGATGGCATCACGTTCGAAGGTCAACTCCACCTTATCCATGCCGATGAGCGCCTTGTACTGCGGTATTAAGGCATTCTTGGGTTCGGTTAGTATTCTCACCAGCATACTCACATTGAGACTGTGGAAGGGAACAATTACGGGGAAGCGTCCAACAAATTCCTACAAATTATTGAGAATTATGAAAACAAATAATAATAATGGAGATAAAATATATGAAAACATAAATAACGGCGGTGGGCGCAAAGCAAATAGCGGTAATGGTTTTCAAGTTGCTCTATGAACTTACAGGTATCATGCCGAATTCGACGAGATCTCTAGCTTGCACTTTTTTCAGGCTTTTGTCACGTTCCTCCTGATCACTATCCATAGGAGAAGCGGTCGATTGAGCGGCACGACGCCCGGACGAATTTGTGGATGGTATGCCGAAACCCAAATACTGCAGCGTAATAGGAAATAAAGACAAAATTGCATAAAACAGTTAAAATCATAAACTCGAAAAATGCTTTATACGCAAATCATACACACCTTTTCGTTGAGTCGCCTTGCAATCAGGCGATCCAGTCCAGTGTATGCGCCCGACGCCACAAATAGTATATTCGTGGTGTCCACTTGTACAGTCTCGCCTCGCAGTTTACGCGGCGAATTACGTTCGGGCACGTTAACAATGGTGCCTTCCAACATCTTCAACATGCCCTGTTGCACACCCTCGCCGCCGACGTCGCGTAATTGATGTATGCCGGGCACAGCGCCGATTTTGTCGACTTCATCCAAGAACACAATTCCGGTTTGAGCACGCTCAACACTGCAACAAAAAGTGGATAGAAAGAGAGTGGAAAGGTAGCAAACCAAAATTGAATGGTGCAAGAGAGGAAATTGTGTTTAGTAAATTTCTATAATTAAGCATAAAACTATTTGGACGCTACTCACTTGTAGTTAGCGTCTTGTAGCAGCTTTGAAATTACGCTTTCGATATCCTCGCCCACATAGCCGGCTTGTGTGAGTGTAGTGCAATCACAAATCGCAAACGGTACATCGAGACACCGTGCAATTGTCTGTGCAATCAAAGTTTTACCCGAACCAGTTGGGCCCAACATCAAAATATTACTCTTCTCTAATTTCACTTCGTAATTTTGCTTATCCAATATTTCCGAACCACTATCTGAATGCGCATGATGTGCGCCACCGCTATTACCAGCACCGGACAAATGGCCCTTCGGCGGCAATTCGGTGCCGGATGTGTTGCCTATTGTGTGTCCAATGCCGGATATGTGCAGCAAATCGGTGCGGCCCATTGCATCGTTGGACTGTATGTTCGTTTGCGTCTGTACTTGTGGCAAATTATGGTGTATGCGTTTGTAATGATTGTATACGGCGACGGCAAGTACCTTTTTCGCAAAATCCTGTCCCACCACATGACGATCCAAGTACTCCATAATTTTCTGTGGTGGCGGTGGTGGTTTACGATAATTTTTCGGCTCCTCCTTTGCATTCTTCTTCGTATCGACTTCGGAGAGCACGACGAAGAAGTGATTACATTTAGCACACTTTACGAAACGTGTCGAACTGACAAATGTCTCCACTTGCGTGCATGGATTACCACATTTCGGACAGGAGAGTGTATTCTTGTCATTGGGCGGTTCACCGCTGCTACCTGTGGTCGAGGCGCCACCACCACCGCCGACACCACCCATCGAACCGCCACTGCTGGCGCCTGTGCCCGATGTGGTGCTGCCGTTGGTGGTGCCGTCATTGCCCGACGACGCCGCAGTAGCTGTGACGATTGTGCGGAAGGGTTCCTTGCCATCTGTGTGATTGTGCAAACAACGTGTTGAGGTCAATGTGCCATTGATACTTCTGATATGGCTAACGACGCTCGCGCAACAGACTCCTGAATTGAGAAGAGAAAGTGAGGAAAATTAGTATTGTCATTTAAAATATGAGTTATAGGGAATACTTAAAAATTAATTTGTTTGTTTTTAATTTTTTTTGCAAGTATTTGGCATGTGGCTTTGTTCGTTGTCGCAAATCATATTATCATGCGCAAAAATTAAATCGGGTACGTTGAACTGAAATAGCTTAAAAACAAGTAGATGAGTACAACATACTTAGCCAACAATACAGACAAACCTCATAATCATCTTTATTTATATTCCAATTTTCAATTGCACTTTTCAGCACACATTTTTTGTTTCATTTTTTTTTTTCAAATTACATTTTTTTATAAGTTGACTGAGTGTATTGGCAGTTGACTTTGCTTTTTTGAGTAAATAGAACTGTGGTCAAATAATTAGTACTGATCGATAAAGTGACAGTTTTTTGTATTATGACTGAATACATGATACATATCTACATAAAATGTATTTATGTGACTGCAAAGCTGAAGTCGAGAGTATTTAAAAGTAATAATATTATTCAATTATTTTCTACAGGTAGTTCCTTCAGATATTTTCTAATTCGTATTAATTGCTGATTTAATTAAAATCGATATAATAGCAAAATGAGTTACGATTTTAGGATCCTAAATTTAACCTTAAAATAGTTCCTCCAGATTTTTTTTAAAACCGGTTTTGTATTTTTTCTTACTGAATACGACAAATTTCAAATTATTGAAAATATATGAGTTAGACTTTTTAAATTTTATTTTATTTTTGAGATTAACATCAAATTTGCGTTTTTGTAGAAGCGCGTAAGTGTGAGATTTATTCAAACCTTTATTAGAATTGTTCTTTTTCATTGCACTATACTGTATTCATACGAAACTCTCAGTGAAGTGCTTCGCTAGATTGATATTAATACTTATAAACAGCTTTAATCAGTTTAAATTAGTTAAACAAAATGAAAGAGATATTTTCCGTGCATCAAGCCCCTCTGTGCTTGCATGTGTGTTTGCATAGATTTCTGTTTTTTATTATGATTATTCACTGAGGTTGCATAATTTGTTCGCATCGTAATATATATGCATAAATTTTAAAATATGAGTGTCGGAGTTTAAATTGTACCTTTTAACTGCACCATTACTGGTTTTTCAATTATATATGAATTGTTTCTAAGAGCATATCTTGCTCTTTTTCCAGAGATAGTTCTAAAACTATATATAGTCTAAAACTGTGAAAAATTGTCAGCGCAGAGCCCTGAGTTCACAAACTTGCGTTCGACTTCATCAACTTCCATTTTCCTTTTTGTTTTCTATATGGTAAGTATAGCGAGTTGCTCATTATATTTGACCTTAGCCTTGTCTCCAAAACAAAATGCACACGTTTAAGACCCTGATAGTATGTGAAGTGACAGGGTCGCGTGAGGCGAGTTCATTACCTGTGATATTCGAGCAAATATGTGTTTTTGTACATGATGTACATTTATAACCGTTAAGAATTGACATGCACAATAAGTGTTTGTTTATGGGCTGAGCTTCAAGTGATTTGTATGTACTACGTGACAAACGAAAAGCCACAGATAATAAAATATTAACGGAATCCATAGTGTGAAAACTAAAAATCATTTGTATTTCCACTTTTAATGCTGTGTATTACACTTAGCGCGCGTAAATATGTTAGTGCATATCCATACAGAATAAATAAATATGTTATTCATATATTTTTAATTTTACCAACATTGTTGTTGATAAGCAGGTCAAATAAAACAACACAATTTGGTTTTTACTGTTATTTTACTTTTTGTTTAGCATCTGCTATTGCTTTCGTGCGAAAAAATTACATATTGTAATAACAACAAAAACTGAAAAATTGTCGTCAGTGCTGAGCTACCTAAGTAAGGTAGCGTATGAGAGGAGAAGAGTGGTTTAAAAGTCGCTAGCTTTTTCGTTCACTGTGAATTGATGAACTTGTTTTTTGTTGGTTCTGTTTTGATTTGGAGTTTGCAAATTTATGTACTGAAATATGTACATATGTATGCATATATGCATATTAAGATACTTATGGATACAATAAATATATTAATGCTTAACTAAGTTAATTTTATGCATTTGATATTTTTTGGCTTCAATGCGCTTAATTATTGGGTTTAAAAATTCAAAGTTTGCACATATGACCTTCAAATTTGTGTTGTAAGTTACTTTTCAGCTTACTGATTTATGTACATACATATGCATGTAGATGTTTAAAATAAGGCAATATGACAAGCAATTCGAGACGATGATATAGACAGTTGTGTGGTAAATGTTGCATATAATCTTCAATTACATACATAACTATGTCTATAATATATATATAGTGCTGAAACATTAAATATACTACATCAAACAAAGGAGTATTTCCCCCTAAGGCCTACAACAGCATTATATGTACATAACAAAAGTGGGTGGTCAAGTTTTTTATTATTGTTGTTCTTCCAAAAATATAAAAATATGACTATGTGCTACACAATCAACGGAAAACATTACAATTTATCAATATTATAACAACAAACAACACACCATAAATTAATGAACTGATTGAAAATCTATTTGCCAAAAAAACAAAAATACATATGCATGATTGAGAACACAAAAAGGGCTAACAAAGGGAGAAACTAGAGCAAAAAACTAATATTCTGCACGAATTGCTGATGAGAATAAAAAGCAACAACTTATGTATATACAAATGTATGTATGTATATATTTTAATCTGTTTGTATTTTCTTGACTTAAAAACATTAGTGTGGTGGTCTTTTTTTACCCCTAAAAATTTTAAATACAATTATGCTATTCTCTTATTGTCTAAGAAATGTTATAAAGCTTGTATTCTAACTGCGTAACGTGTTGATAAACTTAATTCAGGTAAATAAGTACGCGAATACATATGTACATACACTAGATCTGCTGTTCAAATCAAAGTCTGTAATTCTAACATTTGTAATACCTACTTATATATATATGAGCACATATGTACACCTTAATATGTACATACATATGTATGTACATTACATAAATATATTTTTGTTATTCTTGATGGCGCTTCTATTTGATCGAGTCGCAGTAAGAAACAGAATATTTGCCCATTGCTCTTATAAATTTTTGTATAAGCTAAAGAAGCAAGGACAGAAAACAAAACTAGAAAAAACGTTAACTTCGGCTGCATCAAACCTATAAACCTTGTACAGGACCATTTTTATAGCATAAAAGGGTATAAAAAGATATTTATTCTGATTTTGATCGGTCAGTTTGAATGGCTTCTATAAAGTATAATGGTCCGATCTGAACAATTTCTTCGGATATTGTAGCGATGCCTTGGATAATAATCTGTTGCAAATTTTGTGAACCTTGCCAAATTAACAATTGTTCCATGCAAGGACTTGAATTTGATCGGTCAGTTTGTAAGGTAGCTATATGTTTCCGATACATGAAATGCTGTTTGGTGCGTAAAGGACGTGTACAGATAATACCAGTTTAGGAAAAACTTCAAACTAAATTTGTAACCCACTACCTCTTTCTATAACTTCAACTTATAACTTACCTTTTAGCCAGTAGTAATTTGGTCCAAGTCTCGGCAATTGTGACAGGAGCACAAAGTGTCGTACAACACTCATGGTTCTGCTGAATTCCTGTCTCTGTCTATTTTTACACCTCCTCAAATACTCGGCTTTTATCAGTTCAGCTCTACAATTTATTATACCCAAATTTTTTTCAATGGAATCGTAGGTAGTGTTCACGTTGCTCTTGTTTTATTTGGACGATCCTCGTCGCCTCCCAGGCTTTTTTGTCCGAACGCGTTCACTTTTTGTACTTTCAGCGATTTTTAACGCGTGTTTCGATAACTTTTTTTATTAGCAATTTTGTATTTCAGCAAATTTTGAAGTGATTATTTTGTTTTATAAGACGTAGTTCGTTTTGCGAATGGAAAAAACGTTGTCAAAATATATTTTTCTATCGTTCTCTTTTCTTTTTTTTTGCTTTATTCACTTCTGTCTTTGCTTTATATTTTTGTACCGTTTGCAAACTTCTTCATTTTCAACTGCACTGCTGACTTTTTGTGTTCCTTTTGCCTTGCTGCCGTTGTTAATATCAACTTTTTTTCGCTGCTGCGACTGCGAAATATTATGCGAATTGACAGACAGCTGTGAACAGGGCTGCAACTCACGTTGAATAACAACTCACGGACTCGAAAAATCTGCAAGGTAATACTTTCGTTATAGTAGATTTTAAATAATATTAATTGTTTCTAATACATCACTTAACTAGAACCATTAAATGTAAAAAAACAAAGTTCGGAGAGAATGTTTACACCAAATGAAATGATATTTACCAAACACAATTTCAAAATGCAACACTGTTTATGTTTCCGCGACGACGTCAACAGCGACCGAATTGTTATATGACAAAGATACCACAAATATGCGAAAACGAAATGTCATCACAAGCAACTGTTATTTGCAGTATGTTCAATGAATGCCGAGATCTAGGCAAAACTCAAGTCAGCTGTTTTCAAAACGTTGCCATAAAACGTAACGTGACGTAATGTTATTATTGCAGCGTACAATTTAAACAACATTAAAATAACGTTATTGTACTGGTAAACTCGTTGCTTTTCCTGGTAGGGTATATCACGAAAAATGAGATTTTAACTTTAAATTCAGCGTACTTAGAGCAATTTATATTTATAAATGATAGAAAATTTATAACTGAATTAACTTATTCTAAAATCTTTCATATATAAATATTGTTTGAATGAAATTTCAATGAAAAGTCAGCTTTATATATTTTTTATTTATTATACTATGAACTTAAAAATAACTGCTTAACTTTATTAGAAACCGGGTATAACCCGCCCCTTTTTGGATAACTTCTTTTGCTTCTTGGTCTTTTTATCCTTGATGCGTTTGTTGATGTTTTCTTGCCGTTTCTTTTGTCTCTGTTCTATGCCCGATTCAACCTTTTGTTTACGTTCCACCCAATCTTTCTTCGATTTCTTCTTCTCGCTCTTTCGTTTTTTGATGGCTTTATATAACAATTTGGGATCGTCCTTTACTTTTTTGCCTTCAATTTTATCAAAGGCTTTCTTCCAAGCCATTTCACTTTTTATTTCAGAAGCTTTCTCCACTTCGCCTTGTTCTTTGAGTTCGTTTATTTTTTTATCTGTTTGCTTTATTTTCTTCAAAATCTCACGAGGATTTTGATGCGATTTCTTCACCTTGGCTCCGGGATGAGACGCAAAATCAAATTTAGAAAATACAATTTTACCTTCCTCATTAAAGACTGGTTTTGGTAGGACTTTCTTAATATCTTTTTTGTCCTCTTTGTCACCCCCACTTACATTTGCAAATTTCTGATTCTCGTTTTTCATAGATTTCGCAGCGGAGACTAATATTTTTTTAACTTCTTTATTTTTTCTCAGCTTTTTCGCTTCACGTCTCTTTAGTGAACGCTCTGACGCTGGACGCTTTTTGGTTTTCATCTTGTTTTTGATAATATTAAGACGATCCTGCAACTCGTCAATAGGTGTTGCTTTTCGGGCATCCAACGCATTTTTGGCTTTAGCAGCAGATTTTTCATTATTCAGCAGATAATCATCATATTCGATGTCTAGAAATAATAAATATTTACCTTTAATTTTCTCACTGCCAAGTATATTTACATACCTTCAATTGAGTCCGGCACATTATAAGTAAGTAGCATATCCATAATACGCTCATTCTCTGTGCGCATTAGGGACATTAAACCCTTTTTATCAAGTTGTATTGTCATTATGGACAATTTAATGAATTTTATATAAATTAATATAATATATAATTATAACTTTATAATTCCACACGTGCAACTTTCATTCCAAGTGAAAGCATATGAATAACATTGAAGAACAAAAAAGCAAATCAAATTGTCAAATTTGACAATCGTACGTTCATCAAATTATCAACGGTATACACTGAAAGAAATTATGTTGAGAACATAAAAGAGATGTATTTTAATATCAGTAATAAATAAATAGATGAAGTTGAAAACAATACCATATTATAGGTACTGAAATATAAATTATGATATATATAACTATAAAATAAGATAGTATAATTATAATAATAATTATTTATACCACTGTTGTACATAGTGAACTATGCCCCATAAAACCATATAGTTGGTTTAACATACCCTATTCAATTACCTTAAACGTCATAATGCCACTGAACACACCCTTTAAAGCTTCACAGTCTTGAGTTGATTGCTCGCATTCGTTGGCGATAGAAGAATAGGATGACTAATTTTTATGTTTACTGCAAAAATTGAAGAAAAATATCGAAATATTGAAGTGTAAAAAAACCATAACACAGTTATTCGATTGAAAAAGTGATATCGGTGGTGGTGTAATTGTGAAGTGCTGCAAAAATGAAGAAACAATTCACGAAAATAAAAATTGCAGCTGAAAATTTGGGGAGGTGAGTGCTGTAAGCTTTGGAAGTTGGCTGGATAGCACAAAGTCATAAGGCATGGGCTAGACACAATGGTGTGGCACTGTGTTCTATACAAATTTATGTATATAGATGCCGATGCGTAAAAGGACTGAGATTATTGAAGCATAGACGGCCGCGTTGGCTGGCATTGGTTTGTTTAGGGTGGAAAGATTACACCTTTGCTTTGATTGTGTGCCAAAGGGGAAGGGTGTGTCGGCATTTTGCTAATGTGTTATGTATTGAAGCTATTGGTGCTACTAGCCTTACACTATTATCAAAATATGCAATCCGAGATTTATGTTTTTAATTATTACCTTTTTCATGAATAATCTTCTGAAGATCAAATAAATCCGATTGCAAGGATTCCGAATTGGAAATTATTGAAAAACAAGTTGACAAGTATAAGGATGTACTGGAAAAAATGGTGCGTAAATTGCCGGCAGCTAGTTCCACAACCGACACACAGGAGCGTGATAAACGTATCAAAAAGAACAGTCACTACAAGATTGGACAAGCGCTTGAAGAGTCATCCAAGGATCTATCCAAAGAAATGCCGTTACATCATGTCTTATCTAATTGTGGTGCGTATATAACAATAAAACAAAATATGTAAACTCTGTGTGCTGACAGTAACAAGTAGAAGAGGCCAAGTTAGACTTGTGTGCTTATTAAATGTATTTAATAAATTCCTAAAGACTATCCCACACGCAAATATAAGGAGTGGTAGAGTTCGTAAAGAATTACAAAACATTATCCCTTAAAAGACTTAATTGCAAAGTGTATTATATCAAAGAAATTATTGTATGTCACCAAAGTTTGTGTTAACACTTGAATTGTGCTATCAAAGTACATACATACGTATATACTCTCATATATGTCCCATTTACGATAGACATATAACAGTGTGGTTGTGCGAACAATTATGTGTTTTGATCACGGGGCGGAAGGCACGCCGAAATGTTGTTGTTGCTTTTCATATATTTGCAATTTTACGATTGACCCAATGTATTGAGTTGTAGCACTGGACGAACGTCGTTGACAGCTGCGATGAGTGTGGCGCTGGCGTTGACCTCGCCTTTGCTGCGCTTGGCCTTGTCGCAACAATGATGGTGTGTTTTGTCAGCGAAAAACTGTCTTGTGTCGACACATTGCTGACGTTTTATGTATGTTTTCTTTTCTAATGGATTGAGTTTGTCGCTTTTAATGAGTTTTGATTTCGGTTTGCACTAAAATATAAGTTTTTTTTATTAATATTTATATCCTGAATAAGGTACATTAAGTTTGCCACAAAATTTGTAACAACCAGAAACAAACGTCGCACGCCTATGATATACCTATATATAAATGATCAGGGTGACGAGCTGAGTCTGTATGTGCGCTTGTATATCCGCCAACTAGTCCCTCAGGTTTTAAGATATCGATGACATCTTATCCGCCGATATCGGACCACCATATAGCTGTTATACAAACTGACCGCGCAAAATCAATTTCCTGTATAAAAGTTCTATTATTTTTGAAGGGTATTATAATTTTAGTGCAACCGAAATCTACTTTATTTTGTTTCGCCGAGAACAGCAAAAGCTACGAACTTGCATGTATATACTATTGTAACCTTACTATATATACATATATAAGTGTATGCAGGTATGTACATATGTAAACTCTTAACTTGCTTTTTATTATTACCAAATTATATCGCTGCTAATTATGTAACAATTCCAAAGTGCATCAACAACATCTATATAACATGCACACATATTCATTCATTTGAGAGGTACATATCTACATAAATATATATTTATGGATGTCTCAACATATACATTTGTAGATATGTATGTGAGAATAGAGTTGTATGGTGTTGTTCAGCTGCCAATAGGCATGCAACCAAACCTCACGCTTGAAGCTTGTGGCTGAAAGACATTGTGGGAATTTCATTTCAATCCCATAATACCAGCAGTGGCAGCAACAGTTTTCAGTTTTTTACCATGTCATTTATATGTATGTAGTACATACATATGTATATGCACATTAAGCTTAGGCCAGCTAGCAGATAATAGACAACAAAAGCAGATAAATAGACAGTCAGTCTGGCAGTCAACCAAGCTACTAAATAGCCACTCATCATTTACTTACTCAGCTGCCGCCGTAGTCAGTCTGCAAACGACTATGAGTCGGTGCTTGTGTCGAACCATCCATTACAACTGATAATTTTGGTGTTGCAAATTTTTAATTGCATTTACTTTGTTGTTGTAATGCGTTGGAGAGTGGCTATGATCATGTTGAGTTTCGTTGAAGCTAGGCATTGCATGTCACTTTATTGACTTTGGGCGGCTATTTTCATACATACCCAGCTGCGAAGTGTGTTTGGTCATGAAGTATGAAGGATATTTATTGTATATATGTAAATACACTTTGTACTATCTACTTATATACATATTTTATTTTTCTTGTCTACCTGTTATCATCAATCGATCCATCGGAAACCCATGTCTAGTGCTAGTTCTAAAAATTTCGCTAATTACAGTATTTGTGTTGAAAAGTGCAATGATTTTGAATTTTTAGGCAAGCTCTGAAACCACTTCCATGACGATTAATTTTACATAAACTCTAAGATTACAAATTCTAGAATTTGCAGCTTTTGAAAATTATTGTATGTAACAATTTTTGGTTGTTTAGAAAATTTTTTGTTTGTTTTTAGCAAATATGTTTAATGTCAGTTAATTATTTTCCTTATTGTGGATAATTTGTTAAATTATGCTAATATTTTGCTTTATTTTATTTTATACTAAATTTAAAGGATTTGTCTTATGGTGTCATTTCAAAGCTTATATTTGACCAGACTGAATATTGATTAGTTGTTATAAGAATACTTCGATAATTTTCAATATATCGATTTAGTACTTAATGATAGCAATTTATTTATTTTATTGTAAAATATATATAATTTTTTTGTATATTTCATATGTATGTATGTATATGTTCTGTTATATGTATATTCCATATTAAAAATTGACATGTTTCTGGTAAATAAAACTAAATAATATAAATAATAACAATAAAAATATTTTTTATATTAGGTTTAATATACCTACATATGTATGTATGTTGTATATGTATGGTTTTGGGTTAGGGAAGTGCTAAATTAGGTTATTGTTTACAAGTAATGTGTTATAAAGATTATTTATTCAAACGTTTAAAAAATTTCAATTGCGTTTTTGAGTACTATTCTGTTTATAATTATGTATATGGTACTATATATATTTTTTTGAAATATTGCTTTAGCTCAGCTCATTCTTAAAAATATCGCATTTACTATTCATTCGTTCGCAACCATTTGTGACTTCTTGCCTCATTGCTTTTCCACTTACAAACATATGAACATCACCTACATACAATCAAATATATACAATATATACATATGTTTATATACAAAGGTTAATTATGTAGTTTACTCATATTTAGCAGCTTTACTGCCCTTTTATTGCTCATTCGTAAGTTTATTTCTATTCGACTAATATTTTTGGCTACTATTCATGCGAAACTGTGTAAAAACTTGTGTGCGCATATGTGCTATAATTTATAAGACAAACATATAAATAGTATGTATATGTATGTATATACCTACACACGTATACAATACAGTCAACTATTTACTCACTAAATGTTGTATTACTCAATTGCAGGCGAACTTGAGAAGTCAATTGCGGAATGCATCGTCGACAATGAACTGGAGACCGAGACCGAAGTGGTGCGTCGTTTAAAGCAAATTTTGGATAATGAAATCCAAGAGATCTCATCACTCAAACGCAATGTATCACGTACAGTGCAGGAGTATCAGTCACTAAAGCGCAGCTATGAGGTATTTACCCATAATAACACGTACACACATATATCTACATACATTACATACTCATATATATGTATATATGTATGTACATACATTTGCCTACTTATTATCAATGTGCAACAATGCGCGTGCAAATGTGCGCCTGGGAAGTCGACTTAACGGTCAACAGTTAACTGACAAATGGGCGTTGGAATACACTCACTCAATGCTTTCCAAGTTGTTTTTATGTAGCTGAAGTGTTTATGCGCTGACAAGCGGAAAATTGAATGAAAAAGTCTAAGTGGCTGTATGAATGGAAGAATAAGTGAATCAATAAAAGAAAGTAGTTAGGCAGTGAAGGCGTTGACATTCTTAGTGTCCGCTGCTGTAGCACTTGTTTGGAGTAGCGCTAAAGCTTGTAAACTATTTGCCATAATGCTTTTCATGAGTCCCCTTCATATGAAATGTTACTCTAATGCTTTATATAATATATAGTAGGTACTTGTACATATTTGTACAAAAAAAAAAGAAGGAAAAAGTGTATGTATGTATATGTTTGCCTCTAAACCCATTTACTAGCTGTATCATATCGTATTGATGATTGCTAATACCGCAGCTATTTTATTACTTACTATTTGGTATGTACATATGTATGTCTACTGAGCGATAGCTAGAACAAAAAAAAAAAACATATATTTTTTTATTATATGTATTTTGCGTTCTAGGCATTATAGGCAATATAATAAGCACAATGGTTTCGATTACATTTTTAAACACGTGTTGTGCTTTCATTCAGTCATTGTCTTCGATTTGTTATAAAAATATAAAATATTACGCGTATACATACATAAATTTGTAAGCGCCTACATACATATAAACGTTACATCAGTTTGCTATTTAGCAATTACATTAAATCATTGGCAGCGTTAAGTTTTTCTCCATTAATTTGTTGAACTTCGCAATGACATTGAATAATTAACGCCAGTCAATATTACTTGATTGATATTTTGGGCAAGTTTGTTTAATTGGTAATTGAAAGAATATTGTTTAAGCGTAGCTGACTGACCAATACGCTGGTGGTGAGTTCAAATCTGGATCTAATTATAACAGGAAGCATTTTTTTGAACAGCGTTTGTTTCTCTGTAGAGAATATTTTGCTTTTATTTGGTAACTCTATTCCTCAATATACATATTTAAATTGTAGTTTTCTCAAATTATATTCGGAAAGTTTGCTTGATCTCGTTATGTTTCGTTTGATACACATTTTGCAACATTTGGCTCAGTTATACATTTTTTGAATTGGTAACAATTTAAAAATTAGGACTTAAATCGGTAAGGTCTCTCCATTTAGCAGCTTAAAAACAGTAAGGATATCTATAGAAATTGTTAATTTATATTTGTAAGGTTATGTAGTAAAAACCGTAAACTACTACTATTTCAAGGTTTAGAAGTCTATCCAAGCTTGATCTCCGTAAATATGTTATGTTCTAAACCTGTAGATATTTACTACATGCATCATCATATCTTATTAACAATTGGTGTCCAAAGCTTTGCTCAATAAATTTCCTTAGCTGAATTGATAATATTTTCGTAATAATTTCTTGTTATCATAATGTGATAAGAAACCTACAAATAACTCATATAAATATGTAGACTCTTTTTAAATAGAAATACGTAAGCTTCTTTTGGTATACAATTTGATTGGCTGTAGATTTTGGTATTATTCGATAAGCTAAGAAGCTTAATGCCGTATCATTATCATGGGTTTGTTTTTGACATGGAAAATTGATCTCATGCTATTAAATAATTTAAAACATGAAACATTTTTTATAAATAAAAAGTGGTTGGATGCCTCAAAGGAGTCCTAGTTGTATTTTCAGGGAGAGAAAAAACAAAACGCTTCATCCAAAGCTCAATGAAAGCTTGCAAGATCATCTTGAAAAAAGCACGTTTGTATTCTTGCAATACTTTCATTGACGATAACTTTAAGTGAGATCACCAAGCATTTGCCAACCATTTAGCGCTGTGAACCGTTAATCGAGATTTGGTGTATTCCTTATAACTGTTTCGCCATTACGATATTGATATACTATTGGTGTTTTTGTGGCATGTTATCAGCGAATCCATAAATCGCGCTCGTGTTATCACCAATTATCGCTACGTAAGGCTGAGCACATAGTGGATGAAATAAAGAAATTCAATAAAGTATGGCAATGCCGATTTCAGAACTTTAAAATCTTATTTTGTAAGCAAATTATTTAAAATTATTGAAAAAGATGGGATATTTATGTAATTGCATTTGATATTTTGTAATTTATGAATTTTTTTTACAAAAAGTATAAATTTGTCAAAAATTTGGTATTTGAAATTAAAAAATATTATGTTAAACGCCAATTACTTAAAGCGAAATGAAATTTTGAATTTTCTCGAAATCGAGTTAAGCTGTTTATTGTAGTATGAACAGTATTTGTATAAATATTAAAAAATATATATATTATTATATTTTTGTTTCGTCTACATTTTTTTTATATAACTTTTATATATACTTAATACTGAAACATTATTTTCTCCTCTTTCCCGTCGGTTCCTCGGCTCCGCGGCACTATGTGTTCAGCCTAAATGCTTTAGAGTTTTTCTTTTTCCCTTCTATGTACGTTTGCTTCACAAACAGCATTGCATTGCAAATATGCGTTTGTATGTTTTTATTATAGATAATCATATCTTTAAAATTTCAAGGTAGCTATAATCACTATTGCCAATCAAGGGAATATTCACCATAGAAATCATAAAAAAATTTAAAAATTTTACATTTTTTCTTGTAAAATATTTGTATGCATTTTTAATTGACATAAAAAAGCATTAAACTTATTTCCACTCACATTTTATGCTCTCTTAATAATGTATCTAACTATGTTTCCGAATTTTCTTTGCTAACAATTTGAATCGTTTATTCATAAATTGTGTTTATGGTGCGTGTAAATGCTCGTCGGCACGCCTACTTGCATGGCATACTACACATGAGTATGTTGTCCTAATTTGTTGCTGTATTTGCTTTATAGCTGTTGCGAATTTGATAATTAGTCAACGCTGATAATCAGTTATGTTGTTCAATAGCTAACAATTCGCATCAAAGGCGGTAAAGAAAGATACTAACAACAACAATAACAGCATTGTTAGAAAACCAAGGTTGCATATCAGTGCGTCTGCTAATTGCAATTTAATTATTGCGTTTGTTATTTTTATATTTTTATTTTTTATTATTTTAATTTTTTTTACTTTTTTATTATTTTAATTTTTTTTTTACTTTTGTTTTGTTTTTACTTTTACTTTTAATTTTATTATTATTTTTATTTTTGAATTTTTGCTAATTTTTTTGCTTAATTTTATTTTTCACACGATTTCGTTATTCACCATTTCAACTCAATTGAGCTTAACTCGCTTACTACTTATGTATGTATGTATATAGTTTTACGATTGCAATTGCGTTCATTTGTAACTGTATTTATTTATATTTGTATATTTTTCGTCATGATTATGCTTATTATTATATTATCTTTTGTTATTATATTACAAGTATTATCATTTTAATTTCTCTCTCGCATGTTTTTTTATTATGATTACGCGAAATCGCTGTGTCGACTTACACTGTGCTTGTGTGTGTGTTTGTATTGTGTTGGTCACTCAAGTGTTTCAATGTTGTGAAGGTGAGAGAGGAAGCGGTGGGCAATGCTGACTTTGTGGTGAGCGCAGAAGCGGGTTTTGCGGTTGGGCGTGCCGGCGATTACGTTAGCTGTTTTTTTCTTATTATTTTTTTTTTTTTAATATTAAATTTGTGGAAGTATTAGGTTTATTGCCGCTTTGTTGTTGTTTCGTCTTCGGCATTTGCTTTTACCACTTATTTGTTGTTATTATGGTTAGCTTGAACCTTCGAATTATATATGTATGTATGTAATCGCTGTGGTTTATATTTCCATTTTACTATTACTTTTGCCCACCACTATCTATTTAATTATTCATACATACTGATAACTGTTTTTTTTGTGTCTCAAAATTTGACAATTTAATTTTGACATTGTCACCTCGATCACCTTTCTATGAGCACTTTCAATGTGATTGTTTTGAAATTAGTGTTTGGATCGTCATTATTAACGCTATCGCTATAAATACCGATTCAGTATAATTTCTATATCCCCAACAGTGTTAATTTTCAGTTTTGTTGGTGTAATTTTGTTAATATTAATAGCTTATAGTTATTTGTTAAATTTCTTGTGTGTAAGATTCACAATATTTCTGTTTATCTAATAAATTGGACCATAGGAGTTGCGTTTGAAAGCCTAAATTATTAAATTCTAAATTTTTTCTTCAACATAGGCTTTAAAATTATCTAAGTTTTGACCAATTTATTATTGATTTATTTCGGTTTTTTATCTTGCTTACTCAAGCAATAAAAATTGAATGTTTGTGGTGTTGCCAACTTGATTAGATTCGTTTGTTTTAGCGCTATAGTTTCTTTTAAGTTTTAATCGAAACATAATTGTCCGGTAGTTAAAATCCCCCAACAATAACATCTTTTCCTCAATTAAATCAATGTTTACAGCTCAAGTTTTCGCAGAATAAAACAGCATCTTTAAAAGAAGACTCACATGTACTTAAATAAAAACTTTTCTTCGTATTTCTGATTGCTGTAAATGTGTTATGGTCTTCCGTGCCGAAGCGAACTCAGATTTTTATTTGTCTGACGACTATTGCAGCTCGGCAGAAAACTTCGCAACTTTATAATATTTTTTTTTGTCGCTACAACAACATTACTCAATCTTTTGACAATGGTTAGTAGGTAATTGAAACAAGAGTGACATCTCTTGGCGTCTTCAAAATTGTTGTGTTAACGTTACGGAAATTTTGAGGATTGAATAGTCGAGAGATCATATGAAAATATTTCTCATCGTGAAGTTAGTTATATAACCTAAATGGTCGATCGATTTGTTCGAAAGCTTTGTATTGCGCGTTGTCACGAGAAAACTAAGTAGTTACAGTCCTTGTCTAGAAATAAATCCAGATCTATTTTGACTATTAGAGACTGATATGCACTACAAGTCGTAAAGCTATCCTAGAAGTTTTGTAAATTCTTGAAAGGCTTTTGATTTGAAAAAGACATTATTTTACTAAACAACACTTGTCATATTTTTAAAATTCCGTTCTTTCGCCCATTTCCCCGTTTCAAAGCATTGATTTTGTTCGTCTATTGACTCATACCTGTCGCCTAGAAATTTTTTTAGCTGACTTTATTGCGATTTATTTAGACTAATTTGGCAATTTTCGACATAATTGCTTTTGTTGTTATTTTCGTTGCAGTTCCGTTGATCAAAAGTGAGTCAGATTTCGTCACCGTTATGTACTGATTCGCCCGTTTAATGTTATGTCTTAAGCGGCTTAAGATCTTATTTTCTACGATTTTTACGCGAAATTGTGTCTTTGGAGCAAATTTTTGCATTGCTTTTGCTTAAAAGAGTATTCCGCATCTTATTGCTGAAGTTTGATTACCTTTTTCTTTCATTTGTTGCGTGTTTCTTAATTCCCCTTTATATATGTATGTTTGAATGTATGTCTTTTAACTGTTTAGGAAGTCGCCTGCCGTATATGGGACTGCGCTGGCGACAAGTGAGTTTCCAGTTGTAGCTAGAGCTGTAGAGCTGTGGCAATGTGACAGAAAAAGTAATAAAATATAAAATATAAAACTGTTAAAAGTGTTACGATGTCCAAAAATTAGTTTCAGGGCAAACGTTATGTATGCACATCGGTATGTATGCTTATATCCCTATTGGTAATGCTGTTGACATGCTGCCATGCCATTCTCAATATAAATATGCATATACATATATATATATATATATATACAAATGTATCTACATATACATATAATATAAAACATATGAATTTTGAATTTTAATTTCCATTTAATGCTAGTAATTTTATTTAAGTATAATTTTTTTTATTTGCGCCCAAAAATTTCTCATTTCTGCTTCATTCTGCTGCTATATTTTTATTGCTCTGCTATTTCCCATAGTAATAATATATATTTATGGAAATTGCCGAAACATTAATCGTATATATTCGTATTATGTCTTCTTGTGTTATTCACTTGTGGGTCTTTGCACTGTTCCTCTTCTGCTTTATTTATATGTGCGATTTCCTGTTGTTCTTATTCTTTTGCCATTATAAGGAAGTGCTAATGTGTATAAATTATTTACTTTTAATGAGAAGAGGTTATATTAAAATTCATACATTTATTGTACCAAAACTAATTCTCTTCGTTTTTAAGACTGTTAACCCCTAACAGAACATTTTTTGTATAACACTATACTTGTATGTATATTAAAATTAGTTCAGTGTCAAACAGTGGTATTTGTGTTATGACCAATCATCGTTGGTATTAATAAATATAGGTGAGACTTCAGTATATTATATTTTCCTGGTTTTCTCTTGGTCTTGTATCTTACCATAGACAGACATAATCGACGTTTCTACGTGACAATTGGTTAAATTTAAATACATTTTGTCTCGGCACAAAATAACAATTATGATCCACTAGTGAAATGTATTCGTGCTCTAATTGTAAATTTTCTCGCGTAAGGAATAATTTCCCGGCTGTTTTGGGAACCTGCAGCTCATATAATTTGTTATAATCGTATTAAGACAACATTGGAACAGCCAAGAAATTGTATAAAAAATTTCCAGAGTTTACATTTTGTTTTTTGCCGAGTTGTAATTTCATCCCATCGAACTATAATATAGATACAATTTTGTTTTGTTTTGAAAAACGTTTTCCATACAATAACTTTATTTTGATCGTACAGTTATATGCGTATACTAAGTGATTCGATCTGAAAATTTTTTTCGAAGATTTTAGCGTCTTGTCTTGTCTAGTCAAATAAAAATGTTTTCTATACATAGAATTTTTTGGTTTTGATCGTTCAGTTTATCTGACAGCTATATGCCATATTGGTTTGTTATCGGTGGTTCCGACAAATAAGCAGCTTAGAGAGAAAAGGATATGTGCAAAATTTCAGATCGATATCGGGAGTAGTTCGGATATATACAGACGGACCAAACAGCTCGATTCAACTCGTCAAGCTGATTGCTTATATATAATATATACATATTTTAAAGGGTCTCTGACGTTTGCTTCTGAATGTTATAAACTTCGTAGCAAATTTAATATGCGCTGTTTATGGTATAAAAACGAAGTTGGTTTAGAAACTGGTCTTAGATATAAGTATGTATGTATACTGGAATATTATTTTATGTGACTAAAATAGCAGTTTTTTGGGAGGAATACCATAAATATGTGTTTTTTCAAAACTCGTCTCATTGAAACTAATAATTATATTAGAATAAGGTCGATTAATCGATCATAGAACACAGGTTCTTTCAAATAAAATATAATAATTTCTAGTATAAATTTTACTTTTAAAAATAACAATGTAAATACACTTGATTTATTGAAAGTAATTTGTGCGAAATGAAGTAATTTCTGCTGTGTAGTGTGAACACCGCATAACAAACGCCACCGGCTGTAATGCAATATACTTGTAGGAGACACAGGTGGTTGTGTTGGATGAGAGGAAACAATGACGAAACTTTTGACATTGTCTTAATTATGACTAGAATTTCCTAGAAACTCTTTGCTCATATTTTCATTAGTCAATAAACTAAAAATACAATTTGCATATGTAAAAGTTATTTCAAAAAGTATAAATCACATTTCTCTATGTAATTCTACGTATGTATATACATGGCTGCCTTATATGGCCCCTATATGCTGTGGTGTGGATATGTGCAAATGCGGCAAGGTGCGAACGTGATTATTCGATTGGCTTAGTCAGAAGTTTATTGATTGAATTTGCACCTATATACTTACGTACACATAAATGTACCGTTGTATGTTTATCGTGCTGTCTCGAGGTTCTCCGTATCAGTGCTGCAGAGTTTTAATCCGATTTGTTGGCATATTGCACTCTTCTATTTTGATGATTTGTATTTTTGATTTTTTTTTTTACGTCGACAAGACGCATTTGTGTTTTTGTTGTTGTTGTTGCGTTTTTTTGGTGCTGATGTCACTATCATTGTTTGCACGATAAAAGCAGATTTGCGAAATGTTTGCTTATCGCTGCACAGCTGTGTTTTGCGGGGGTGGTGGAGGTTGTGTGAATAAGTGAATATTTACGATAGACAAATCGAATTTTGAGCGCGATAAGAGATAATTGAGGCTTTGTTTAAGTTTGTTATTATTGTTTATATTAGAATTGAAATGTTTTAGAATTTATTTAAAATATGTATATATAATATTATATATTATCTGAACTACAAAGCGAAAACCGTTAGGAAAACAATATTCGAAGTTTTTGACTGAAAAAGTCATTGAATTTGGTTTTTATGATGATTGTGAATGTATTATTATTTTTTGTATATAATATTTTGATTATATCTACACTTTTTCTAAAAATACATTATGAAATGTTCAAAAATTTTGAAAAATTCTTCTATTAAATTTTTTTTAGCTGCTAAAGGTGTGCAATTATTTTTTAATGTTCTATGAATTCAAAAGAAAATTATTTAACTGAGTTTTGTTTTTAATTAAACCCCATTTTTCATAAGAAGATCTAATAGATTTAAAAAAAAATCAAATTGTATCATAAACTATTCTCTTACGAAATTTTAACTGTATCCGCCTTTTAAAAATTTCAACTTCTTTACGCCCCCCTCTAGGCCGCCATACGTCTTGACGAGGCACCCGCAAAAATCAATCACATCAAAGACCAACAGGAGCAGTGCGAAGTGAAGCTGGAGAAGGAGCGCGACTCGCTTGCCGCACTCATGTTCGAGTTGATCACCAAAGAGGACGTCATAGTCCAATGCATACGCGACTATGTGCTATACCAGCGTAATTATCACGAGCGTGCACTGCAGAAGGTCAACTCTTCGCTCGCCTCCATACAGGATATTATACAATCGACAGTGAAATCACGTTTCGGCACCTCACTAACCGAGCATCTGGAGTCGACAAATCGTGAGATATCCCACATATTAGAGCTCTGCATTTGTTGTCTCATCGAGAACGGACTCTATGAGGAGGGTTTGCTGCGTGTGGGTTGTGCAAGCACAAAATTGCGACGCATGAAACATGCGCTCGAAGCACAATATGTGAAAACTCCATTACCGGTGGAGTATCAGGACCCGCATGTGATTGGTTCGATACTCAAGTTGTATTTGCGTGAATTGCCCGAACCGTTACTCACCTATAAATACTACACAGACTTTATTAGCGCGACAGAATGTGGCAGTGAAGCAGAGCGGAAGGCCGCCATTAAGGCGACACTGGCCAAATTGCCCGCGTCGAATTATGCAAATTTACGCTATCTGACACGTTTCCTCTGGCTGGTCACACAGAATGTTGACCAGAACAAGATGAGCTCGCAGAATGTGGCGATTGTTATGTCGCCGAATATGTTGTGGCCGCGTTTGGATAAAAGCAATCCGGCCGACTACCTGGGGCAGGTGAACAGTTCATCGGCTGTGAATGTGATTGTTGAACTGTTGATTAGTCAGTGGGATTATTTTTTCGAAGGAGATGTAGATTTTTTTGTGACGTTGTCGCGCAATAAACTCTTTGTGGAAGGTAAAAGCAAATCTGGCTCGTCCAACGAAAATTTGGATCGGCATGACACGGGTGAGTGAAAGGAAGTGAGGAGGGTGAGGGAGAGAGAAAGTGTTAGAGATAAATAGAAGATAGAAAGAAGTGAGACAAAAGAAGAAAGTAATATGTAGAGAGAGAGAGAGAGAGTGATAAGGAAAGGGAGAGACAAAGGTACGGAGGGAGATATTGGAAAGAAGCTGAGAAGAGAGATATATGCTTTAAAAAGTAACTTTAGTTTCGTAATATTCTAAGAATAAAATTAACTGTAATAAATAAAATTTTTGAATATAAAACTTTTCTGATTGAATACATTTTTATAAAACACACAAATTGGTGTAGAGAGAATTCTACGATTTAGATTTTCCATTAGGGTAAACACAAGGTAAATAAAAAATAATATATAATAATATATAAAATAATAATGTAATGTATTAGAATTATATTTTTCTATTAACATAGTCTCGCTTTAGCTTTCTTTCAACATTTTCCTGGATAATAAATAAAGAGTGTTTTTATTTAGACATGTGGTTTTCAAGAAGAAATAAGTCGCATATAATTAAATGTAATGGCCAAGAATTTAGCTTTAATACAAAGATAAGGGTGTGCCATTATGTTTTGAAAATGATTTCGGGCAAGTGACCGCCGCGACTAGCTCGAATAAATCCAAGCCAAGAGGCCCAATTTTTGCAGCGATTTGGGCCGCATGCCAGCAATAACGCCCAGAATATTATCTTCCAAGGCTTTTCTGCATAGACAAGCGACAAACCACAAAAAATCGTCCACACGAGATAATGTCCTTTAATAATTTTATTCTTTAGTTGGCTGATGCCATACAGCGCGGTATTGTTGAAACCAAAAGTCGTCCACACCAACATCCTCAAATTCAGGCACGAAATAGTCATTAATCATGACTCTATAGCGTTCCCCATTGACTGTAACGTTAGATTTTTCATTTTAGAAGAAATATGAATTCTCTGACCATAAGCACACCAAACAGTGCCTTCCCCAAAATATTCCATAAATGGATAAGCACAGCTTCAATTGTTGCGCGCGATGGTAGATGGACTCATTTAGGTCTTCTTCGTTACTCTGCTCCACAACGCACGTCTTTGGTTCGCATTGTATGGCGTACCTGAGGATGTGCATTATCTACTAGAGCAAACGTGGTGCGAAACCCATCCATGGTTGCTCGAATTACTGACTCTGCCGAGCGATTATGTTGACCGAATATTGGACGCAGCGAACCGAACCATTATTTTGGTAATAAATTTGCAAACATTGTTTCCGAGTAAGTCTGTTCACTATGAAATGGCAAACCAATCTGAGTAGAAATCAAGTAAGAGCTGTCAAAAAGACCAACTCCGACAAAAGTATTGCCACATTGAAAACCACACATCTTAAAAAAACACCCGTTATAATTTTTTAAAGAGCGTCTTCATTTTAACCCCTCCTTACACTTTTCAGATTCTCTTGAGAGTCCACGTTACGGTACCATTCGTCGCCAAAAAGCTTGCGCGCCTTCACCGCCAAGTGCCGCCAAAGCTGTGGAGAAAATACACACCACTCACGAGTCACACCGAAACGGCGTTAAAGAGCTCTTCCCGAATACAGCTACATCGACAATAACAACTGCAATAGCACCCGCCACAACGACAGCTAATAATAACAACAATTACAATAATAACAATAATGGTAATAACAGTAATAGCGCAGAGAAGCCCGAAAAACCGCCATTACCAAAGCTGCCAAATTTGCAACAGCCACTGACACAGCAAATGCCACCACCAGAGCCACCACAATCGGCTAAGCCGGTACCCATGACACGTACACAATTTTTCGGTTTGGATAACTTACCCTCACCGGTAGCGGATCGCAAGAGCACTGAGAGCATAGGATCGCTGGTATTCAAGCCAGATTTGCCACAAAAACCAAAGATACCCAAACGCCCAATGGTGCTGAGCCTAAGCGGCGGCGGTGGCAAGAGTGATGATGAGACAACACCGACGCTGGCTCAAGCCAACGAAACTGGCAATGGCAGTGTTGGCGCTAACGGTGTTAACAGTATAGTTGTCGGTGGAGGCGGTATAGTCTCACGCACCACTGAGAAGTTCATCGAGAAACTACGCAGCGACAATTGTGATAACGGAGCAGCAACAGCAATGCGTGAAAATCAACACAATCAACGGCTTCTCAGTGCGGAGCAGAATGCGAATATAAACAGCGCTGCTGGCGTCGGTAGCCAAAGTAACAGCAACAGCAATAGAAACAGCATTGTCAGTGTCTACAGCTTCGGTGGTGGTCATTCGCGTTCCAATTCGAATGCGAATGCCAATACTTTTGCACCACTACAGCTACAACAACAACAACAACAGCAGCAGCAGCAGCAACAATCGGAAACGACGACGCTTGCTACGGCGTCGTCGACTGTGGCAACAGCGTCGGTGTCGGCAACGTCAACGGTGAGCACGGCACAAGCGCAGACACAGACACCTGCGCCGATAACACGCAACACACCCACAACACCCGTTTCGCCGCATATGATATTGACAAAGCGGCCCACGGTGCCAGCGCCACCACCTCCCTCGGTGGTGAAAAAGCAATCAGATTAAGTGCGCTCATAACGGCGTTGCGTTGTAAGCATTTGTAGTTGTTTGTCGCGCACACACGCACACTGACTTATGTGTATGCACACACAAACACATACACACACACACATTAAGACACTAGTAGAGAACTAAGCTGTAAGAAATGTAGCAATTTGTATTGTAAATAGTGCGCTGCGTTTGCTTTGGCAGTGCAAAAAATGTTGAAACTGTGTAACGGTGAAATGTGTTCGAGTTCGAAACAAACAAACAAACAGACCTACGAGTATTTTTCTAATAAAAATTGTATTTTGCCTAAATTACATGTATGTGTATGTATGCATTTTTGCTATATATTTGCAGTAAACATGAGATATTAATTTATGTGGAAAGGCGTAAGGAAAATATTGCAACGCAGCAAAAAATATTTGTTTGTTCGCGCTTTCTTAAAGTTGTGTATTATTTTGTTCTTTTTCTTTTATATTAATTATTTTTATTTTTAACAATTTATTTACTTCTAACATAATACGCACTTTATTTATTATATAATAAAAAAATTATTTAACTTTCCAACTCTTATTGCATGGTTACCATATGTATACAACTTTTTATTAGGATTCCTTTACAAAAAAAAAAAATAAATAAAATAATTTTAAATTCTTTCTAATAAAAAATTGCATAAAAGATTTATAAAATTTGTATTTAATATTTTAATTTTTTTAAATTTTATTCACAAATTTAATTGTGTTTTTTTATATACTTTAATGCTACTCCTCATGAGTGTAACTAAATAAACACAACTGTTCTTATTCAGTGAACGACTTCTATGCATTTCAAAAAAATATGTATTTGTAAAATTTTAACTTTTTTGAAACATTTGTTGTTTTATTTTTTAAAGAGTCTCCTAAATAATAAAAAACTGTTATTTATTTGTAAAATAAAAAATAAAAAACATATTAACATAATTTATAACTAAAGGCAAGAAAATTTTGTTGAAAATTAGTTTTTATAAATAATGTGTTAAGAGTGGTGTCATTACAAAAAAAATATGTTATTTTACAACAATAATAAAACCATCACCATACAACAATATGTCCATTTATCTGTCGGAAAAAAGGATTTATTGTACAACAAAACTTTTTAGATCTCTTACTGCTTTATGAAAATATTATATTTGCTACTAACTGCTTTGTGTTTGCTGTTTATTCTTTTACGAAGAGAGCAATTCCTTCATTTTTACAAATGTCGTGTTCGCAGGAAAAATAAAATGTCTTTTAAAAGTTATGTAATTAAAAATGTTTGCCACATATTGTATAAAAAAAAATTCAGTTTTGAGCATATTCGATATTGAAAAATAATTTCCCGTAAATAATTTTTGTTTGTTTTTAATGTTTCATAAAAAAAACATTAACTTTATCTTCTTTAAAGTCTTTTTTTAGTTGAAACATTATTTTTTATAAAAAGTAAGTTATAAGCTTCTAAAATATTTTGCTTTTGATAAATATTTTTGGTTTTTACTTGAACATTAAGTTGGAATTGGCTTAAAATATTAAATATTAAAGTTAATAATTTAAATAAAATTTTGTTAAGTTCTGATAACTGTTCTGATATTGTCACACATTAAATGCAAGCATATCGAAGAGAAAAGTTATTTTTTCCATATTTGTAAAACAAGGAAAAAACAAATTCAGTAAATCTATATTGCTAATAAAATATTTAATTTAAGTTGAAAAAAACAAAAAAATGATTTAAAACAAACATATTTAAAGAAAAATATTATTAAATATAAAAAATTATTTGAAACATATTAAATATTAAAAATTATTAAATGCAGACAAAAACATGGTACACTTTTTTTAGTACGCAAAAAATATTAATTTAAAAAAATTTGCAAATATTTTTTATTTAATCTAACTTTCATTGACGAAACTATGTGAGGAAGAAATTAAACAAATTTATAAAATCTTTAATTACTGATTGTGTTATTTAACTGCTTTTTACGTGCTGTATTATTATTAATATTATTATTTATTATTATTATTTATTATTATTAATATTATTAATAATATTATTATTTTTTATTATTAATTATTATTATTAATATTATTAATTATTATTATTAATATTATTATTTATTATTATTAATATTATTATTTATTATTATTAAAATAATTAATCACTTACTATTATTATTTTATTTCGAAAATCTACAAAATATTTCCCTTACACAGTTTCAACTACGCCTCAAGCTAGCAATGGTAGTGAAAAATAAACATATATATATGTATATATATATGATATGTGTGAAAAAATGTATGATTACCTCCACGAAAATAGCACAGCTCAGGTGAAATGAACTCAGTCGACAATCGATGATGTTTGTCAAAGTTGGAAGTGCGCAAGTTTTATTGCGTCGATAAAATGCTTTCATTATGCAACAATTAAAACGCACGCAAAAGATAAACTACTCAAGTGGATGGCTGTAGAGAGTTAAAGAAAAAATACATAAAATATATGAGTATTGTTAGAGAAATAAAACTTATGTAATTTAAAAGACAAATATGACACGAAACAAGAATACACGACGCACAAGAATGATAAACTACAAATTGTATGTATGTCTCAATGCGCTAAATTGCTGTAAAATATTTATAAAATGTGTGTATGTGTGCAATGCTTACCAAAAGTTGCGCATAATTAGTGGCATAACAAGTCTGGCGCAATCTGTTTGTGCGCATGCGTGTGTGTTTGCTATTATCCTTTAGGCTGAGTAAGCTGCTATTCTAAATTTATACTGCATATCGTCTATATATAACTACTATAATTAGTTTAACTTATGTAATTGTTTAGCAGCAAAACGGGAAAATTAATTTTGCGCAAGAGCAATATATATATATATATATATATATATATATCTCCTATATACTATATACAATATGTAGAATTGCAGAAATAAAAGTAATTTGTTACTTAGTTCGCAGTTCAAGTGCATTTGTTGTTAAATTAACTTATATATATATATATTTATAAAAAAAATTAATACATAAATGCGCAGCTGTGTATTTAAAAAAGTTAAACTAAGTAACTCAACTTGTAATGCATATTTTATATGCATAGTACTTTACATGCATATATGTATATTTGCATAGACGTGTATGTTGGTTCAAATGTAATTGTATAGTATGGTAATTGAAATCATAACCTCAAAATGTATTGTATGCTTCTGCAGCGCGCAATTGCATAGCAGGAATATTGTTTTGTTTTTGGTGTTTTTGTAAGCATTTGCATTTGCAATGTCCTCGACATTGTGTTGTAGTTGTTGCCATTGGCAAAATTGTATGCACTGGTGCGCCTGCGGCTCTTCTCATATCTTATATGAGTGGACTGCTTTGAGAAGTGGTATATTTGAAATATTATTTTAAGGAGAATATTTATTATACAATATACCATATATGGTATATATGCATGCATGTAATAAATGTGACGACTATACACAATACAACACAATTAAAAATAACATTACATAATTGAGCGCAAAAAGCAAAATCATACTTATGTGTAGTTTATAGATTTGGCTCTGTATACTGCAGTACATGTATAACAAAAAAATATATTCTATATTTGTAAGAGGAAAAGTCAAACGCAACGGCAAAATGTTAGTCAGCAAAGTATTGTATATTGTCTTGCAATTTCATTTTGCATGAACAATTTTGCAGTTGTATTACTAACATACTCTTTAAAAATTATGCAAATAAAAAAATTAAAATGCATTTAATGCAGCTATAATATTATGAAAAATAACTTTTGTGGAACATGTGTTTTTGTCGGACTTACTATCTTATCAAATTATATATTACTAGCTCGCAGAGCTGTCGTATCTAGTGGTTTATATGAACAAAGGTGAATGCATTCATATAACTATAAATAGTCAAACATAACCTAACCCAAAACGATTGAAGTTTCATAGTCTTGCCTCGTGAGCTGTTAGAACAATAATATGCATAATAGCTACAATATTTCTGCAATTTTTAAAGAAAACTTGCTGTTTGGTTGACTAGCGTGCTTTCCAGAGTCTATGCCAAAGGGTTAGACACTTTATATATATTATTATAATTTTCTCTTAAAAATTATAATATTTCGCTTAATCTATATGACACTTTATAGATCGAAACAATAGTGTACCAGCCTATCCTACTAAGTAGATACAGAAGCGAAGTGTTCATGAATATTCTTAGTAAAATGTTCCTACTGCCTTTCGGCCAAATCCACTTCATGACCATGAAGTTTAGAAAATGCAGTGTATATATCGGATGTCGTTATAAACTAATGAGGCAGATTAGCTCTCCTATCCGAATTTATGGACATTCAATAAGGGTCAGAGTCACGTTTGTTGAGGATCCGCTTAATAGCCTTAGAATACAACAAGAAATTCCAACGACAGTCGGGTCAACGTAACCGGAGCGGATCTGGATTTTTATTCCACCAAGGATTGTCAACAGCATGCCATATTGATGGATGATGTAATGTTTACACGAGATGGCTTCAAGTATGACATAATCGACGAAGTTTTGACCCTACTCTCTGTGAAATATCATAATTCTACCAACTGTCAATGCAACTAATGACACTTGGTAATGAGTAATAATGACACCCTCTTATCATATGATTCGCCTTCGCTTGCGACTGACCGATTACCCACATACCTATACTTCTTTGTAGGTATATGATAAGATTATTTCTTGATTTGCTTTTCACTTTCTACTGTTTGAAAAGATTTAGTAACAGGTAATCAATAAAATCAACTCGGAAGCCATAGACATGTCCCCGTGCGTATGTGTGTGTGTGTGTACAAGTGACCCAAAATTCCGCGACTCAGCGCAAGTTCTCATGTCAATGTAGCATAATACAATTTAGAATTTAGTTGGTTACCACTAAGCGTCGAGGTCGGAACTTTTTCGCAACAATTTGTGGCCTGCACAGGCTGCGAAATTGTTGATTGAATTACATTTTTTTTCTGTTAGCAGCCAGTGATCCGTGGCCAGTGGCAAGGGGCAAGTGAAAGAAGTACTTTCGAAATGAAGCCTAAGAAAGGCGCATTTGCCAACTCCTCGTCGGGTTATGGCAAATCGCGAAACAGTTTTCGCAATAATGCGGGCAAGCAGGAAGAAGCCGACGCCAAAGTGGACGAGAAGCTCAAGGCAGACAAGGCCAAGGAGTTGCACTCGGAGAAGGATCTGAACTCCGGTTTTGGCGATTACTTGCGTTCGCCGGAAGGTAAACTACTTTTTTATACTTTTCATCAAAGTTTAAGTGCGACCTCAAATTGAAAAAAAAATATTATATAAAATCGAAAAAAGAGTATATAAGACATGACGTGAGGGTTATAGACCAGATGGTATAAGCTTTATTTAAGTTTTGTTGAGATATTTCAGTTGTGCCTAATATATTATACATTCTATCGAATTATGGTGGAAAAGCAAAATACCTCGTTTAATTTTGAGTTTATTTAAATACATATTACATGACTCTGGGTACTACCAGATTTGATAATTAGTAAAAAATTAAGGGGTTTCGTGGCATCAATATCAATATTTTCTGACAAATCGTTAAAATAGAAAAGCCCTAAGTAAACGATAGTAGGAGAGCCATATGTTCAGGAATATTCTTATTGACTTTTATTCAAATTCTTAGCTTGGAAATGTTCTTAAGCTAACCATTTATTTATAAAGCAATTTAAAAAGATAAGTAGACCCAAAAGTTAAACATTTGTATTCACAAACTCTCTTGTTTTGAATTGAGCTGGATAGCTTTATTATTGCTTTCATATATACAGTTTTTAGCAGGAGAGCTGAGCACATATACGGCGGGTAGAGAAATAGCGAATCGAACATGATTATGATTATGTGTTTAGATGATCTCTACAGCCGTTAATAAAAAGTGGTAGAGAATGTTTCAAAATGATTTTATTGCTCACATTAATTACGATAATTATGAAAGTAACAAATGTATGAATAATTGTTTTCATTTTATTTTTTTTTCTTTTTAGCCGTGGAAATAATGAAGCTCTTTGTTTTCGCCAATTCCATCATGCTGATTATTACAATGGCTTGGCCGAATTTTAAAGAGCATTACTACATGTTGCGAGAATGGCTGGAGTCCTTCCAAGTGGCGCAGTAATTTATGTAAGACAACAAAAAATATTCAAGCGAATTAAAATATAAAAATTAATTAAAATACAAATAAACAAAGCATACATATATATAATATTATAACCACAAGTGCTATAAGAAATCAAAAGTGAAGAAAAAAGAATACTGTTTCTGTTTATCAACGTACCATATATTATATATTTATTGCATATTAATTACATATTGACGTATAATAAGTTTCAAAATGGTCGGACCCTTCATGCAGGGTGTGCTCCTCATGGGCATTATCTATTGGTACACCAGAGGTATGCTCTCACTGATTAACGACTACTATCGCAACGAAATTCAACGTAAAATACAAACAAACGAGCCGTTGAATGAATCGAGCGATTTTATTTATGTTGATCAAATAATCGAACATCATTTGGCGCAGATCAACGATGCGGAGCAGCAAAAACAAGGTGTTGAGCAAATAACAAAAGAGTTTAGAATTAATAATACTAGTGGTGTAGATATGCAAAAACCAAAAACAAAATATAAAGACGTGGATATTAAAGGCGTCTGCAGACGTGAGCAACGTCTGCAAGAGTTCTTTAGAATAGTGAAAGCAACAAAAAATATTTGTTGGTTAAATGAGACGATTTGGGCGACGGCGATATGAGCTACCACAATATACATATGAAAATATATTACATAATATACATATACTACACATACTAATATATACTTAAAGGCGCCTAAATGCTGGCTTATATAAATGTCTACTAAAAAATTTGTTTGAAAAGTATGCAGAATAATAATCAATACTTAAAATGAGACAAAAGTCACAAATGCAGTGACAATTACATATAATACTGCTTATATAATTACATATATATTCAACTCTATTACATATTTACTCAAACAAATTTATTCACTCTATATAATTATGTATAACGGTGTTTCAAATGGCATATTGCGGAAAGATCTCAATTAAATGCTTATGCATCTTCTCCAATAGATATGTACGCATTATACCATACACGTTACACTTTATACTATACTATACATATACTTATTGCTTATTGCTTATTACACAACATTTAATTTTATTGATATTAAAAGTTACAATTTGTCATCAATATTTCATGGATATGAATCAACTTTGCTAAGAACTCAAATGATGTTTACGAATATACGTATAAATAAATATATATAAAAATACAAAAAATATAAAGAAAATAATAAATAAATAAAAAAGGAATTATCGTTACTCATATATATGTAAACGTAGTTTAGATCTGTGGCTTGGTATGCATAATTAAATCACGTGAGCAGCTTGAATAAAATTTCAGTATCCTGTGCATCGTTCTACGCAAAAATTGTGTGTTCACTAATTTGAAGAAGAATATTTGTACTATTGTAGAGTTTTGGTGACTTTGTAGAGATGTGTTTACTCCTCTCTTTTGTAAAAAGAACTGGTGGGTATAAAGATGAAGATAAGTATTTAAGTGTATATGGATTCTATACCAACTGTCCAGAAATATTTACCCAATATTGACCCTGTGACAATATTTAGAAAAAAAGCGTAAGTCAAATTAAGTTACCGGGTGTTTTTTGATTTCTTGCAAATGAAGAAGTTTTTTACATCACTTAGGACACCAGAGTATCATTCCAGAGAGAGAGCCCGAGTAAATAGTTAATATTTTATGGCAAGAACTCATATATTTAGCCTTATCTGATATATATTTGTCTCTGAAAGTCTTGAAGAAAGTATTTAATGGAAGTAAAAGATAACGTTTTTTTTTAGAATTCGGCCTGAAGTTTGTAAATACAATTAAAAATATTGGAACATTTTTGATAGTTTCATCGCTCAGCAGACACTTTCGAACTTAAAAGCTTACTTATTTCATGATTTTTCTCATAAAAATTCATCAACTAGCATAAAACGTCTCAAAACTTGTGAAACTCTTCAAAAGTGTATTAGAAGCCACAACCTAAGTGGATCGGAAACAAAGCAACTGTGCAGTCGCTGTCGCCGAAAGTCGAATAACTAATTTCTAGGTAAACAAATGAAATTACTTGGCAACTATAGCGGCTTTTTATTTCCTTTATTTAGTTATTTTTCGTTTCCATATCAACATTCATGATTCAAACCAATTTCAAGTCTATTAGTTTATTCAGCAACTCAATGCGTGAAGAAAGATTTTCCATTTTTCAATACTACAAAAAAACTTTTTTTTCTTAAATATATAATAATTTCCAATAACTCAAAAAATAATTTCTTTTTTTTGCTGAAATATAAAATAATTTTTAATAAAACGTAATCAAATGTCCAGCTCGGAAGCATGGGAATCTTGGTAATTTAATAAATAACTTATGTTTAATATTTTATTTTTATGCAACTAAATACTTATGGCATTTCCATCCTAGCTTAAGGGCAACGTACTCCTCGCCATATTCGCTAATCAGCATTGGCATGGAGGCTTTGGCGACGCTTCACGATCATACAATACATTTCACCGACTTGAAGACACGAAACAAATTGTACTACACCATTGATAATCCGGGCGTGGGATTGGGTGCACGTAATCTCGCTGGACACTTCTCGCTGCCGATGTTCGCATATTCGGAGACGGTTATGCGGCCAACCATACACATTGTTCGCTATCCGGATATGCACAAGCTGTTACAATTACGTTGTATGTATGAAGTATTTAGGCATACCATATATTACATATTAATACACTCTCACGTTTTTTGAGTCTATAACCATCTAAACTTGTTGAAAAAGAGCCCGCTTCGAGTTTAACTGCCGACTTCGCCGTAGTGGTGGCAATAATTAGTTGAAATTATTTAGAGCTTCGACCCTAAAACTCGCGGGTGTTCTCTCTCGCTCATACTCTTTGAACGCGCGCTTTTTATCGGGCTCATTTACCTTCCTGGTGCATGAATATGCCAAAATATCCTTTGAGGTATTATGAAAGTAAATGCTCTCATTTCGGAAAGTTGATTTCCGACTGAACTGAAGATACAGGAATCGGTCTTAGTGTTTATCATTCACAGTAACTTAGAGAATAAATATTGGTCGAAACAGTGGAGTTAGCCATTTGTGGTTGTGCCAATTTTTGCTGGTTTTCACCTTTCGTAAATGTCAGCATTTTTTTATAAATAGAAAAATATATGTTAAATAGATTAAAAAAGGTCTAGAAACCTAAAAACCTTTGTAATATTCGATGAATCCTTCAGTCATTAAACTATATTACAGACTAAGAAAAGAGATTATCCACGGCTGATGATGACTCTAGTATTATATGCGACTTGCTGAGTTCCAAGGATTGTTTAATTTTTATTTAACGCTCCTTTCTGAAATATCTAAAATTTTTTATAAAATATTTTTCTTTTACAAATTATTATTAGGTAACAACGTCGTCAGCTATGTGGACATGCTTTTCTCCAACTATGATATGCTTATCGCTCTAAGTGGATTCCCGGACTATTCATTTCGTATTTGGAATTGTCGTACCGGTAATTTATTGGTAGAGGTCGCTACTGGTATTAAATGCTCAGTGCACTCATTGCACTGTTCTAGCCGCACTTGGCCTCTGATCATGCAATTCTCAAAGTTCGAAAAGGCGATAGTCTTCTGGGAAATGCATTATACCGCTGAGGCGATGGTACTGCATGAGATATCACGAGTCCAATTGCCGAAATCGCATTTGTTAAGTACACAATTCGCAATGTGTTCGCAAAACGATGTGATGTATGTGGTGAATGATTTCGGTGTTGTGTTCAGTGTAAGTTATGGATGCAATTATTTACTAGTTAAATTATCATTTTTATTTACAGATAGAAGTAGCACAATTCTACTTGTCACGTCAGTGGGGCACCACATTCTCACACCATGAACAACCACAACCACACTGTTTATTTCCGCACAAGCAGGGTCTTATAGTGTCCAACGCCAACAGTGCGACATTGATAACTCACAAACGTAACAACTGGGCTGTGGAATGGGTATTGAAAGATATTCGTGTGCCGATTGTGAAAATTGTTTCGAACTTTGCCGGCGAAGCTTACGTTACCGACGATGTGGGCTCACTGTATCAACTGCAGGCGAGCGAGTACTATAGCAAGCTTATCGACTTTTCCGTCTCGAACTATACGGTGGAAGACTTTACCATATTGCGTGGGCTGAAGGAAGAGAACTTACTCGTACTTACACGTGGCAATATGCTGTGCGCATTCGAAATAAGCCACAACATCAAATATTCGTCCTTGCAAATACCGAACGGTTCCTGCATTGCCACGCACAATTCCTCGCCATTTGCTGCCGCCGGCACTACAGATGGTAAGGTGTACTTTTTGTCGTTCGAGAAGATACGTGCGCCCACTATTCTACACATTACGGAGGTCGATAAATATGGCATATCAGAGATATATTTAGCAAATCAAACCGGTTTAATCAAAACCATGAAGAACGAGTATAAAGAAATGGTTGTGGATTTCAAGTCCGAACGTTTTCTCATCGTAGTGCCGTTACTCAGTCGCTCGCACAAACGCATGCTGCACTTCTTCTTGATCGATCAGGATCATGCCCTGTCATTTTTATCGCAAGATGAAATCAAAGAAACTGATATTCCATATGCAGATGAATTGTGGATATCCTCATGGCTCTCAGAGAAGCGTGTTGTCAATCGACGCATGTATAACTTACAGAAGAAATATCGAAGCATCACGTTGTTGGACGTCTCTCATAAGGATCATGTGGAACTTATTGCTTTACCGGTAGACAGTTTCTCGCTAGATATTTATTTCATACAGCATATGGAAAAAGTGATCTTAATGCGCACTTTAAATACGTTGCATGTGGCATATGTCTCTGGCGTGGCGGGTTCAAATCATATAATTACTTATGATGTTAGCACCCTAATGATTCACTTTCGTCATCATAAGCGTACCTCAAAGCCATATGTGGTGTGTCGGAAACTGTATTCAAGCTATTCGCAGCGTCTCATAAGGCACATAAAAGAAATCTATAACAGCAAGTGAGTAAAATTTTTATATTTAAGATGGTTAGTTGAACTTGCAAATTGCTAGTTGAAATTGGGTTCTTATCAATCTCCGAACTAATAAGTCTCATAATTTCATAAGCTCCTGATCCTTAATCTTATGATAACACCGGCTGTCCGGGAAAATATTGGGTCTCTTTTTGAAAGTTAACTGCCTTATTTTGCAATTGCTGCATACATATGTCTGGGATCTTTATGGAATTCAGGGTCACTTAAAGACCTCAATATCAACTTTTTAGTGTGACTTAATATACTCTGCCGTATACCATAAACACAGAACCTATTTACATAACTTTTTTCAGATATCTAGCAGTTTTACTGGAATCTGGTTGTTTGAAGATTTCTCGCCTCCCACCGCTTGCCGATAACCTACGCGAGAACACTGAATTACTCGAAGCACCAGTCGAGCTCGAGTTAGAGCAGGAGGTTGAAACACCTTCAACGGCATCGTTTACTAAGCAGTTGATTTCGAAAGATAATTATGAACGGCGCGCTAATATTGACCGACGTCTGGCTCAATTGGAGGAGGAGGTGCGTGCTCTCATTGACTACGACATCGCAGTAACGGGTAAAACTCAAGGTATTTATAGGAAATTTTGCCTTAACTACGCCTGGTTAAATCAGCTGAATGCGGAGGCGCGTAAAGTCTGCGAAATTGAGCACAATTCACTAATGGAAAGCATCCTTGATAAGAGTCGCATACGTGATTGGATTATGAATTTGATTGCACAAAATTCGTTAAAGATTAGCACAAAAGTTCGTGCAATTTTTGCGAACAACGCATTCGAGAACTATTCATTAAGCAAAGTGCAGAAAGACTTAGCAGATTTTTTCGACTTATATCGTTTTCAAGATCTCGAATCAGTCGAAGAGGACGAAGAAACAGATGAAAATGTACCGCAAAAAGAAATTGTTGGCGCCACAAGTGTTGTGTTTGCTCCAACTGGTGATGAAGCTGAGGCGGAAGTCAAAGTGACAGCTGCTGTCGTAAAGAAGAAACGTAAACTATATAAAATTGTGGGTAATGTCTTTGATCATCTAATGTCGGAGGATTTCCAAATGCAGGATATAACTTGGGTTACGGCGAACCAGATGTGTAACCACGACATTAAATTCAAGGTGAGTAGATAATAATTTAGTCATCGTTTATGATATTGTACATACTCGTATGTATGTGTGATTATGTTGTTGGTTTTCTATGCACGGTGTCTCCTCTCAAGTACCCTGCAACAAATATTATCCTTTCTTTCTCTTTCAATTTTTTACTATAATTATCTCTTAGGTTCTTTTGGATGTGCCGATACGCGAAGAGTATAATAAATTGTTTGATCAAGAAAAACTTTACAAAGAAGAAATCATGAAAAGTATTATAAAAACAAATGCGTCTCTGACTCATATTTATAACGATATGAATATTATGCTCACACTATTGGGTATGAAAACATTTACGCCGCAGAAATTAACGGTGCCAGTACTAATGAACGATGAGGTTTTGGAACGTATAATGACGGTAAGAAAAGGATAGGTTAGTAATGCTACTAACTCAACTGTTTATGCTAAAACTTCCGGTATTAAGTTCTTTAAGAATATTCCGTTTTATTTTAAGCTGAGAAGTTTATACTTTTTGTGGTCTGCTAATAGTTTTATAAGAGATTTTGGCCAGAGATCACTTCTGTTCTGTTTTGTTTTGTTGTGGGGCCAAATAGTTAATGCATTCGCGCCTTCGCCTGCCAAAGTCTGAGGATTTTTGAGGTATGCGGTTTGATGTCATCTACTAAATGGTGGAATCAACACATTTAAGTTTCATCCGATAAGTTAAAGAGGTTAATGAGAACTCATTTAATACAAAAAATTAACTCTGACGGATTACTGAATCTACGAACGATCTATAAGCAAGATCTTTATCTATTTACAACATAAGTCTTCAATATATAATTTTCCCTCTAGGTTGATGATTCCGAGATCAAAGCGATCAATAGACGCGCCAAAAAGGCTGTGGTTAGCGATCAGAAACGTGGACGCATGTTGCTGTGGTCTATTGATTTTTGGATGCGTGCCCTAAATACAATGATGGATGGTGTGTTGGAGAAATTGTGGGAAGAGGAGATCAAGAAGACGCCACCGGAGCCAGAGTTTATGTCGAAACGACAACCACACGAATACACCTTGGAGGATCAAAAGCTTTTGCGTATATATGAGGAAACTTTGCGCATATTAAAGGAAGATCGAAACAAATACTTACGCATACTGAATGTGAACGAGCGCAAGACGAACGAGTTGAAAATCAATTATATTCATAAATTTAATGAGCGCTGCGCTCAAATGGCGATACTTAAGCTGAAATATGATTTTGCTTTGAAACATTTCCGCGTGCGTTTATTGGGTTTGAAAGTGAATTTCTATCAGCGTGTGACCTTGCGTAATACCATTGCAGATTTGAGGTTAGTAACTCATTATATTCAATTCAACAAAACTGCTCACTTCCAATGACATTATAGAGTTGAAACCGAAAAGGCCAATGAATATACCAATCGTTATGTGAAACTAATAGAATTCTCTGAAAAATCCATCGCTGACATCAAACAGGATATGGAAGCCTTAAGTACACGCGACAAGCTTATTGAACGTCAATTTAAAGGCAACTTTATCGCGAATGTGCCGACTTTTTCGCACGAATTGAATAAACTTTTTAGACGACGCCCCAAAATGCAGCAACGTTCATTTCAATCGGCTTTGGTGTGTAATGAGGTCGCTGCTCGTTTGGTCCATAAGAGCCGTTTCACATTCCCCTTACCCGTCGAAGTGCAGGAGTACTTTACTGGTTTACAACATTTAGACGATATACAAAATGCGCCACATCAACTAGATTCAAAGTATTGGGATCAATTCGTACGCTTGCGACGACAGAAAATCGAGAACGAGCTTAAGATTAAGGGTCAAGGCTTCCATTTGACCGATTCGCAGGACAAATTAAATAATTCTATAACGGATTTAAATAATTTGAGAAGTCTCAAACAACAGATGATGTCGGAAACCGATCGCCTATCGGGACAGTATGTGAGTATGAATAGTAAGAGAAGTGTGGAGATCAATTCAAAGCAACCACTGAATGAAATTCGCTTGGTTGATTAAGGTTGAGGTTAGAACATAACAATGCACCAATTAGCGTTCTTATTGCCAAGACCACTTTATTTTATTGGCATACAGCTATTTTCACGATTTTCAGCAGCCCTTGGGGCTATCTCTTTAGCTTAAAGAGTGTTTTAAAAAATATCTCTCGCATAATCTCATTTAATGTACGATTATTTAAATGTATCTTCGTTCAAGCGAGCACTCATTCGATCTTGGATATCTTTAGTCCTCTGATAACATAACTATTAACATTATAGTTCACCATCGTACAAAATCAACGTCTGGAACTGGTGTTGCCTTTGGGTCAGGTTGAAACATCAATCGGTGGATCCATGAAGAATTTACAAAACTGCATTCTAATGAACATTGACGATATAAATGATGTGAATAACTTAATCAAGGTAAGAATACCACTACGGTGTTATTAAGAGACGGTTTTGAGAAACCTCTTTGTAGAAAGCTGGTGCTAAAAAACTACGCACAATGCAACGTTTAGCCGTCTTCCGACGTCAGGTGCTCTATAAAGAGTGGGAACACAAAATGTATCGTGCAAATATTGACTATCTTAAATACATGTTAGAAGTTATCGAGAAGTGTAAGGTAAGTTTTATGGTTTTATTAACGAGCTTATGAGTATTTTAGTTTATTGTTAGAGTTTTTATATAATTTTCATGCTTTTTTAAGGTTACCGCCGAATTTCTACAATTGTTGCGAAAATGGAAGAAAGTTAAAGAAGAGCGTATCAAACTATCTCGAATAGGCAGTATTGACCAGTTGATTGAACAACGCGTAACGGCATACCGTAAAAATTTAGACCGCATGTAAGTACGACTAATGAAAGTTCAGAGTACGATTAAGAAAATAGCTAAAAATCAATTCATGAAGTAAGAAAGAATTAGATGATTTAGTTAAGTTATCAACTTTTATTAAAGATATAATGTGTTCTGAAACTCATTTGTGATAAAGAAGAATTCAATTGTTCTGCTTCATAGCTGCTGCTTTCGAGTTAATTTTTTTCGTTTTGAACTTTGAAAAAGGCGTGCTATGACCCAGAAATATATACAATGCCGGCTATATTCAATTTTTGAGAGCATTTCCACCATTAAATATTATTCGAATAAACTTTCGGAAATTTTCGATCAAGTTTTGAGTTTGAATTATTTTCAATACTTTCATACTTTCTTTTATTGAATCTTTTTTTATTTAATCTTATAAGGCCTAACCTAATTTTCACGCTGAAGATACTTGATATTTGTTCTTATGTTCTTCCAACCCAGCAATGAGAAAATTTTAGAATGTAAAGATCAAATAGTTGAAATCAAACGCAAAAACCAGACAATAAATCGATCAATCGATGAGGTTAAAGTAGATGTAGCCCTATATACTGCAAATCGGGATACTCTCTTGGAGGAGAAACTGCAAAGAGAGCGCAATGAAAGGTAAAACTTAACTCTCTGCCAATGCATCATGTTATGCAGCTTAATTATTTCATCTCCCTGCTTTCAGCATGGAAAAGGTAAAACGGCATAGCTACTTGATTAACGAAGTGCGACAGGATTACGCACATATATTAGAGCTAAAAACAATTTTAGAATTGCAACGTTTGCGTACATTCCCAACCTTGGGACCACCGC
Organism: Bactrocera oleae; assembly: GCF_042242935.1. Classification (NCBI taxonomy): domain Eukaryota; kingdom Metazoa; phylum Arthropoda; class Insecta; order Diptera; family Tephritidae; genus Bactrocera; species Bactrocera oleae. The sequence goes on along the minus strand of NC_091536.1, from coordinate 18,078,000 downwards.
CTGATGATTGTGGACAACCAATGAATTAATACAAGTTCTTCAATTTAACCGAGACTTTATGTTTATTTTATAATTGTTGTTTCTTATTAACGCCAGAGAATACAATATGGCGGCGAGTTGTGTGACGTCAGCTTAGCGACGCTCTGAGCGAGTACATCATTATAACACGTCGTCATTTGAAGTCATAAAAATAGCTGATATGGAGCAAATATTGTATTCTCCCACTACTGGCTTCATTATATACATATTTATATACATAATATACATAAATACATATGTATAGGTATGTTTATAATTTTGATTTACAATATATTCGTTATGTTATAACAAAAAAGGGTTTCTATTTCTAAGCAGCTTATTTTAAAATAAACAGTAAACCGCTAATAGGGTTAAAAATATATGCATAAACGCCCAGGTCCAGTATAAACTGCGGAAAATATAGAAAAATCTTTAATAAAATCTTTCGCTTCTCTCGATTTACACTGCTGCTCACCGTGTGACCCTCCATTTGCTGGCGTTCTCCTGAAAGCGCTCATGATGCAGATACTTCTGTATGCCTATTACGAACTCTCTTATATATTTATCATAGTCTAGTGTTTCTAAATCCCATAATAAATGTTTTGTCCGTTTACTACCTTGAAAGTAGTAACGGCTTTGATTTTTGAAAATCCACTCATTCAGCGAGAATGTGCGACCTGCCATTGAAAATTACTTTAAATTGTATATCTTTATGTTGAATGTTAAAAAAACGCACCTGCCAAACAAGCTTGTCTAAATTTTTTTGCAATCGGCAAAACAAATTTTCGTTTCTGCCGCAATAATGTTAGCAGATCCGTCAATAAAGCGGGTACATAGTGTAGCAAAATAACGGCAATTTCGTGTAACATAAAACTTTTTCGGTACTTGAAGTTCGGATACATTAAAATACGCTTGGTCGGATAAATACGCGACCACTTTAGTGTCAGACAGCCTAGGCGCGCCCATGTAATGGGATTCGTAACACCCGAAGTGGCGTTGGCAATGTAAACTCTGTTGGATATAAGGCTCATAAATATATATATTTAATAATTGAACTTCATGAAATCAAGACACAAACCTGCCCAGCGTCGCCTTTTGTGCCATCAATATTAATGTGTTGACCACAAAATCCACCGGTATTATATCGCAAATGATGTCCTTATCGCCTAATATGCTGCTGATTGTACCCTTCCCGATTTCCATCATGATGCCGGTGATGCCTTGTATATTGTCGATCCAACCGGGATATGGTTCACGATGCGCCGCTGTCACGATCGATGGTCGTACGATTACAATAGGTATACACTGTTTGTAATCATTCACAATTTGCTCGGCGATCGATTTCGTAAAGGTGTATGTGTTTGGGTGTGGGCCCTTTGGATGAGTTGGTTAGTTTGAAGGAAAATATATATGTAAGTTAATATTTCAACTCAACTTCTGATAATTATCTGTGAAATTGTTCCTTGTAAATCTGATAAAATTAGAAACGAATTAAGTAATACTTAAATTAACTTCCTTAGTCTTTGGTATAGTGGGATAAATTCAAGATGTTTCCGAATCGGCGCAAAAATTTTTTGTTGAAATATTTACAACCTTATGAGGGAATAGTTCGATGCGACAAAACCAATTTTCGATATGAAAACATGATCAGCGCTTATTGAAATCAGCCCAGTGTCCTTATATGGTATTATTCTCCGATTATTAAATATCGCGATATTTTATAAATTCTATAAATTTAGGGATCTTTTAACTGACGGACCTTGGTTAGTAAAAAGTACATTTCTAATTTTGGTAAAAATATATCCATGTCTTAATCATTATATTAACCGTGTTCGCTGTTGCTACTTGTATAATTGACAGCCGGAGATCTTCACCTTAACAGTTTTAAATTTTACTAACCTTAATATAATTCGCCAAGCTATTGAAATAAGCATCGGGTATTTTGTTGGTGCAATCAACGAACATTTTCCAGTTGACGGGCGGCAATGTAGGATATATTAATTCGTCGACAAATTTACGCCCCGGATTGCAATACGCCGTAGAGACATAAACAAAGCTCTACAAGAAAGATTACTCATTAGAGTTACTAACTTTACGATGCATAAGAAAATATTACCTTTAGCTGTGGCATTTCCTTGCATAACTCCAGCAGATGCCAAGTGCCGATGGCGTTCACGCGTGCGGCGACTTTCAAGCGCTCATTGAAGCGCACTGTGGCGGCGCTGTGGAAAATTATTTGCACATGCGTGCACAAGCGTTGGCGGTCCGAGAGACTTAAACCTGAAGAAATGAAAATATTAAACTATGAGAAAACAAATTTACTAGCGACACTCACCGAAATCGTCATGCTCAATGTTACCCTTCAGATAGACAAGTTTTTCTAGCCGCTCCGGATAATGCGTGCATAGGCGTTCAAAAATTGTATGCTGCACGAAATCCTGATAACGTTGCTCCACCGTTTGGCCGCTCTTCTCACGTATTAACATGTATATGTGTGCGATTTGTGGAAAACTCCAAAGCAATTTCTCAAGCAGAGTTTTGCCCACGAAGCCAGTGGCGCCTAAATGAAAAAAAATGTGAAATGAAAAGTTGCAAGCATAACAACTACGAAGGTAGTTATAAAAGACAGTGACTTTTTAGGAAGAGCTATTTAACATATAGGGCGGAGAAGCAGTTTTTTGCGACATTAAATATTTAATACTCTACCCAAAGCTAACGAAAGATATATTTTTTTTGGAACGAGTAAGTACAAGTACCACTTCGCTTAGTTTGGACTCAGAAAGTGGTTTGCTCAGGGTTCTAATTAATGTCGAAATTGTGCAAGAGCTTCGCAATATAATTTCGTTTTCTGTTCGATTTTTAGAATTTTTGAACTCGAGTGCTAAAAATATCACTTTTTAATAATTGAAAATTATGGTTCCAAGGCCTTCTAGATTTCATCCGCCGAAATTTGTCAAAATTTAACAGTTTTAGTTAACAAATAACAACAGCAGTGTTGCATTTGGAAATAAAAAAGTCACATGTCAGATTCAAATAATCACAGCCTTATCAAGCTGCTCTTGTATAAATACCTCTTTAACTACATAATTTAATGGAAAGCTCTTCTATTTACTGTTGATTAAACAAACAAATTTTTTTCGCCTTCTAACTCACCCGTTACAAAAATCTCTGCGTCCTTGTAGAAGTCCTCGGGTACGGACATACTGCCTCAGGAATGCGCCAACAAACTGTTTTATAAGTAGGTATTTATTGCATAAACCACTTCGTAGTTGTTGCTTTGTTTTGTAATTTCAATAAATGCAAATTTTCCGCGTTGCTGCCATGCAAACACTCCGCCGAGCTGAATGAAAGTGAAAATACTGTGCTAAACTGAATAGTTGATAGTGATGATATTTGAAAACAACATCAACATCCTATGAAAACAAGTTTCCAGCGAGCTTTCCATTGACGCTCTGCTTCAGCGACTGTAGCTGGCTTTGTGCAACAATTTGTGGCAGCACACAAACGCATAGTAAGCCATTGAAAATTAGTGTTTGAGAAATGAATGAATTTCTGCATTACAGTTATTCGCAATATTTGCAAAATTTGGCGGGAAAAGCTTGTTGCAATGTCTCCCTCAAGCGCTATTGCTCTCTTTTTGTTTGTTTACCGTTTGCAACTTTGCGCTTTTCTATTACTTCGGTGGGTATTATTGCGGCTCACCTAAATGCTTCAATGATGCAAGATGACGTTTGCACATAAACTACTTGTCTATCAATGCTTTTGCGGATTGTTTACTATTAAGTAATAGTGGCGAGTAAAATATTTCTTACTCAGCACGGGTTATATATTTAATATATGAATATAAAGATTGTCAAAACGATGATCATGATCGATGGTTTTTTTTTTTAATATTTTAAGGAATAAAGTGTGGTTTCTTAAAAAAAAATTACAACAGAAAAGTTTTTTTTTGGTTTATCAGCATTGAATACTGATCTGGCGGACCCTAACCTAATATTTCAATCACTAAGATTATGAATTCAGGGATACGACTTGTTGTTTCATGAGCGCTCCTACACGTCCTGTTTTCCTGCCGCGCTTGCGATGGACGGTATTCTTTTTTTAAATTTTCTTGCTTTATTGTTTCTCAAAATATTCTCCATTAAGATATATATAACTTTTTATGTGTTTGAACCAATTGTCGAAGCACTTTTGCCATTCTGATTGAGGTATTTCCAAAACATGAGTTTTGAACACATAAACTGCCTTTTCAGGTGCCGAAAAACGGTGATCTTTTAGTTTATTTTTACATACGAGAATCAAAAGAAGTAAAAGAATTTCTCGAAAGACAACTGGCAAACAAATGGTTGTGTATCACTCAGAATTTACTGTTCTGCGTCGTTCTAGTGGTATGGTTGCGACAGCTATAGTTTTTCCAAAAAAAACAGGCAACCATTTGCTTGGAAGTGCTTCGTGCGTGAACAACTTTTGTTGGATTCGGCTCAACTGGAAACACAGTGGATTGCTGTCTACTTTCGGACTTACGTAAATCCACGATAAAGGTAGTGATTATGATTTAATTAATAATAGTTGAAGGATTATACTGAAACTTTCTATGCTTTGAAGAAAGTTTGATCTGAGTAACCGAAGCAAATTCCTTCATGGGTCAATTACTCAGTGGCTCACCTAATCATGCTTTATCGAAATGAATCCGATTGAATAAATCATTCTACTTTAAATGCATTTTTGATATATGAATAAAGAAGTTTGCTTCGGAGCTTTAAAGCTCTTCAGCTCTATCGAAAGCATTAATTTCAAATAGTTTTGAATCATCTTACTTATTTTGATTTTTGATATTTGAATGAAGCAATTTGCTACGGTTCTTTAAAGCTTTTTAACTATATCAGAGTTTAAATCTCGAATATTTTTGAATCCTCTTACTTCAAATGAATTTTTGATTTATGAATCAAGAAACTTGCTTTGAAGCTTCAAAGCCCTCAGCTCTATCGAAAGCTTCAGTCTCGAATATTTAAATATTTGTAGCATTTTGAAATAATTACCAGCCAATATCGGTTTTTCAAGTGCATATATTTATGTACATTCGTATGAGATTGTATAAGATTTGCCTTATATTACTAATATATATGATACATATCGGTTTATATATACATACATATACTACTGTATATGAAAATATAGTGCTCGTTTCGTTAATGTGTTAATAAAATAAGTAATCGTAATTAAAACTTAAGTACAATTAATTAATTGACAATTTTAAACAGTAGAAAAAAAAATAGAAATGCCTAGACTGTGCTTGTATAACTTTGCGCGATATTTCTTCTGTAGATAGGTATGTACACATAAATTATTAAGGCTTTGTTAATCACAGATTTATTTAACTACTTCTTTTTTTTAAGCTTTTAAAGTTAGTTGTTAATTTTAAACGTATGCGAATAACAATAAAATTATATTTAAGAAAGTAATAATAGCTGCACTACAAAATAATTATTTATAAGGTATATACATATGTACTATATATAATATAATTATTAGAGGGAAGACTTTATTTCCGATGGCACACGCTAAATTAACTAAATAATACAATTAAATACATATGAAAAATAATGAATAGCGCAACCTACTTATAGGCGCGTATTACTCGTATCACCCTCGACCGTCCAAACAGTGGCGGTTAACGGTGAACGCTCTTTCCTATTCGAATCATCGCTATCGATCGCTTCAGCCATCGTTAGATTAGCTGTATTCTTCTGCCGAGGCGGCTGCAGCAAGCAGGTGCTAATGCCACCAATTATCGTTAGCACAGCGAAAAATGTAAGCGAAAGCGCGACATCGGTCTTTTTGAGTAGATTGATGAACGGCGCGCTCAACAGCCAAATCCGCGCGAAGGTCACGACTGAGAAAGCAAAAGGTTGCTTCTTATGTGCCGGCATTACTTCGGCCATGCAACCCTGCATTAGCGACTGCGCACATGAGACGCTGACTTTTGGCACCAGGGCGATGATCATCCAGAGGACGACTTTGAAGTCGGGATTCACTGCATGAAACAATAAATGTTTATAAAATAAGCTTTATCAATTTTGTGATGCGAGACTTACAGTTCGCGCGCGTAAAAGTCCAACCAAGGCAACCGATCAAACCGGCGACAATATTGAAGCAACCAGCATACATAAATTTCTTGTTACCCTGCTTCATGACGAAGTGTAGAGCAATGAAGCAACCAACGATCTCAGCAACGCCTAAAAATTGTCAAAGGGAAAAGCTTAAAGCATGAGAGCTTTCATAAATAACGCACAACGCTTTCACTTACCCATCGCTATCGTATTCGGTATACGATAGTCGCGTCCGAATGAGCGCAAGTTTAACAACATGCCCATATAGTTCACAATGTAGCAAGCAAGTGCGACGTGTGCCGCCAGCATATAATGCTTTGCACGTGGCCCTCGCCATAGCTGCAGCCATGTAGCCGGCGGGTTTTGGGAACGCAGAGTTTCGCGCAGCTTTTCGATTTGTTGACGAAAATCGTCGGGTATGAGGAAAGTACGTTCATTGATGTCCACAGCTTTGCGTATCATGCGTTCCACACGGTAGACATCGTGTTCGTTACCATTCTTCAATAGCCAACGCGGAGATTCTGGTGTCCATTGCAGCAGCAATAGCAGTATTACGGTGGGGAATGTAATGCCCAAATAGAGTTGGCTCCAATTGTTGAAGAACGATGAAATGCCCGGCAGCAGTATAATGCCGAGTGACCAAAATGTGTCGTAGAGTATGATGACACCGGTGCGATAGCGACCGCCAGTGATGTCAACAACTACCGAGAGTAATGGAAAGCGTTAGATACAGTTTAAATCGCTTTGAAGTTCATTTGCTACTTACAGATTGCCTGCGCCGAGGTGAACATCATCGCGCAGCCAATAGCTGCGAGACAGCGAAAGATGCAGTGCATGGTTAAATCGGCTGAATAACCGGTGACCACACCAAGTATGATCTGCAGCACCGCGCCAATGATGTATACTGTGCGCGGACTGAGTCTGTAAAGGAGGTAAAAACATTCGTTAATTTTAGCATTTTAACTCAACTGCCTGCTACTCACTTCAACATCGCTTTGGTGCCGATGACGCCGCCCACCAACACGCCGAACAAATGCCAGTACTGCGTCCAGGCCACAAATATCTCACGCAGACAGACCAAATTGTACTGCATGATAAACGAGTAGAAGTAATCTTCGTATACGAATTGCGTGCATGGCTTCTGCGAGAGCATCTCACCCGTCGAGGTGCCATTCGGCGCCACATTCGCGCTCCAATTTACCACGTAACACTGATTCGCCGTTATCGACTGATTCGCAGTCAGCTGGCTCGCATCGCAGTGATACTGCGTGGGCGGTTTAATTTCGGGTGCAGTGTAAATTATACAAGCCATGAACCAGGAGGCGGGTAATTTGCACAAAAAGAGTATAAGCACCGAGCGCAGCTGCCAGATGCCGAAATCGCCCAACACGCTGCCAATGATGTCGCTAGCTGTTGTGGATGGTGTTGGCGTTGCTTTCGCATTGGGCTTTGGTGCCAGCATTGCTTCGCCGAGAATTCTGCTGCGTATGTCCGCATTGAGCTTCGTTGTACGTGGTGGTGTGGCTGGTGGCGTGTAACCACCTATACTATTAGCATCGTTGGGCATCATATATGGACTGACATTGTGTCCGTGTGTGTGTGATGGTGTTGTGGCGGATATTAGTGATGCCGACAGTCGGCTGCTATCGTTGTCATTGTTGTAAATTGTTGGTGTGTGCTGATTGCTATGTATGCTGTTGTTGCTGTTGTTACGTTGAATATGTTGCTTCAAGAATTCAGGAGTCATTACTGCAATGTTGTATGTTTCTATTACTTGTTGTTGTTTGTTGGTAGCGTTTAAATGTCAGAAACGCATAATATTCGTATATTCGCACTTAAGCAAATGTGTTGTTGTAAAAATGCTTGTAATTGGCAAGTGCAGTGGAAAGATCTGGAAAAATAAGAGGGGAAAAGTTGATTTTGAATGTCTAGTTTCTAAATCCAAGCTTTGTGTTGATAAGGAAACTTAGCAGACGAGTAAATTAAAATTTCTATAGCGTTAGGGATGTCATAAACAGAAACGAATGTAGTTTTTTTTTATAAGTTTCGCGTAGTTTGCGGTTTTTACTGTATAGGGGATATAACTTTTACGAAATGAAAGTCCATCGAAAAGAATTGTTCGCAACCCTGTCCCTACTTCAAGGAGTTCTTTACCACACTAAGAACAGATTAAATTAGTAGTTTTTGCATGAACTGTGCTTCCTATCACAATAAGTGGGTTTCTAAGACTTAATTGTGTAAGCTTAATACTAATTTACTGTAATGACTGGATCTTGAAATATTATCCTATAAGGAAGTTCTAAAATAAGTGAATAACTGATAGAGATCATATATAGATGGACCTTAAAGTTTCATATGCTGTATTCGATTTGCTTAGAAAGTAGAATGTGGCGAATCGAACAAAAAACTGACAGCATAAAACAAACGGAGAGTTGGAAGAGCTATTCACCTAAATTATATACATCAAATTCAATTTTGTTATTGCTTTTACTTGTTTATTTTTTTACAAGAGAATCCAGCGCAAACTACTGAAGAAGCAGCGAATCGAGAACGGCTTTTATGTAAAATGTCACTGAATTCTACTGTTCCATCTTTTCATATTCCAAAGAGCATCCTGAAAGCTTTCTTACTTCTCAATATTTCTTAAATCTTATTAAAGCATAAAAGAAAAAAGTCAATCATATCCCTTTAAGGCTTTTGTCTTGAAATTTAAAATAAACTAAAAGAATCCAAATTACTAAAATTTTTTTTTGTGATATTATATTGTGGGATTCACAAAAATGAGTCATTGATAAACGAAAACGTCACACTTGTTTACAATACCGCAAACCTGTTGTAATTTTAAAACTCTTCGTGGAAAACGATGATGAATGTGATCCTGAAATGGAATGCGGATTTAAATTTAACTCGCGTGCTTTTAATTAATGGGCGTAATGCGCCACGAAATGTAAAGTCGTCAGCATTTTATGTGACAATTGTGTTTGTTGTATGCGTTAATTAATAATTATGCGTTTAAAAAATATTCTTGGAAATCTTACAAAACTTTTTTTTAAAAAAATGCATAGTATAGACACACATATTATATAATAGAATATCTCCGTAATACATCCTTTTTGCACCTAATGTACTAGAAAAATAAATTTACAAAATTTATTTGAAGTTTTGGAATAGACATACATATATACGTATTTGCATCATTGTTTTAAAAATTCCGAAAAATCATAATTAGACTTATGACGTTTTCAGTTTTCACACAAATATATTTATGTTATTGTAGCAATAATTGCACTAAAAAATTTTATTTTTAAATGCAGAAACCTTTTAATAACACAATTTCATATGCCATGCATTAATATTGGTTAAAACCATGACGTTTGTGAACTGTGGAAATAAACAATTTTTGCGTCATGTACGTTACATAGTATATAGCGAATTTACGCAAGCAGTCTGTTTACCAAATATACTTACAGCGAAAAAATAATAAAAAATTAGTTTGAAAACCGTGACTCAATTATTGTAATAACGAGATGGTTTTTTTCTGGCGGTTTTGAGCTAATTTTAATTGAAAAAGAAGTAACAAGGATTAAAAAGAAACCCTGCTGTGCCACACCCAAAGTAGAAAATTAATGTCTTCAACGTTAACATCATAAAGAAATGACGCTGTGCGACAAGTTGATGGTAACTGCAAAATATTATGAAACAGTATTTAATCGAATGGGGTATTAAAAGAGATTTTAAAAATGCATGTTATTGTAAGATAGAATAATTTATGTACCTAGAAAATAATAAAGGTTTTTTCATATAATAATACTTAAAATCTCGTTATATATCTCCAAAGTCAATTTTCGGAAGATGCTTATATTATAATAGCTAATTCAAATTTTTAATTTGTTAATGGAATGTGTTCTGGTACTGTTAGTTTTTACACTATGCATACCTTGTATTCCATTCTTTCAAATTAACCAATTAAGTTTTGACTAAGACCAGCACTGTAAACAAATAAAATTTCAGACTTCTGCGTTTTACAAATTTGAAGTATTTATAACAACTGCAGCTGGCAACTAGATTGATTTTCCTACATTTTGATTGATGCCATTTCGCTTTTGACAGTTCTCGCAACCGAGTAGCAAAGAGAACTCCCATTGGTCGTATTTTTATAGCTTATGTAATTGACGACCAATCATAAGCGACTAAATATTTAAGACTACACTGTGATTTATTTCTTCAAATTCTTCTCTCTAACGCTATAACGACACTATCTGTTTATATATATATAATTCTTAAATTTGGTATATATATATTGAGATGTGCTATCGGTTACTTACTTAATTACACAAAATGTGTTTTTTTTTTTAATATAAGATAAGTTTTTTTATAAGAAATATTACTAAAGTATACACAAGTTGCACTCTACTACTGCTCCGCAACACACGGCCTTAATTCGTTCAAAGCCAGTAAGTAACTAAATAACTGTGTGCTCTTGTTAACGGAAAGCTCGGCGTTAATTATCGAGCTCACTTTGAAGGTGACTAATTTCGGCTGCCGATCGAAAGAATTATGCACTTCCAAAGAAACACAAGAAAGGGCATATCATGCGTACAAAAGAGGGCGAGAGGAAAAGGTGAAAAGCAAAAACAAAAAACTCATTCTTTTAAACAAATAAATGCATTGCGGTGATACGCGAAAAAGATTTTGTCATTTTGACATATTTGACGTAAGTAATAATCATAATATACACATGTTGGCACACACAGCAACCGGTTGCAGTTGTACATACATATGTGTGTATGTATATGTGTGATTTCAGTAAAAATTCCGGAATTTCGCACGAGTACTCTACAGCTACCGCTTTCAATTTGCCGGCTGTTCGCCCAAATATAGCAGTAAAACAACAACAACAACAGCAAAAAAGGAAATAAAGCAAAAAAGTAATGCAATAAAGTGAAATACATGCATGGAAAATATATTAAAAATCCACAAAGGCAAGGAAATAAAATGTGCTTTGTGTGTATGTTTGTAATTGAACTTGTTATTGTAATTAAATTGATAAGCACTTCTTGAAATCTTTTACATTGATTGTGGTTTGCTCAAGTCGAGCGCAACAATTATTGCCTTGATTCATGTGATTTTGATAAAAATATATATGTACATACATACAAAAGAATAATTTCGGTCACTGTTTATTGGGCTCGTCCAAGTGGGTATAATATATGCTTATTTATGTACATACATAAATATGTTAAATAATTACTCAAATGTATGTAGAAACTGATGCGCAAGAGTGTATTTTCGGTTCCACATAAACAATACTTATTTTCGCCAAGCACTTGCACATTGTACCTTGAGAAGATTCTTATGACGTATGTATGTTGACATATTTCACGCTTATTGCATCACAGTGTTAGTTGACTTACGCGCTCGGTGCAGATAGGGGCTTGGAGCTATCTTAGCTCTCCGAAAAGACAAAAAGGTTGCAGCTAAGTGGGTCTGAGTTATCATGAAATTTCAAGAGCTGTTACGGAATGTTGCTGCTGTGGAATAAATAAGTATATAAGTATGTATGTATGTGGAATGCTGAAGATATGAATTAAAGGCATATACAGCTTGAAACACGAAAGGATCTGAGGATCTTGATATGTATCTCTCTCTCTCCGTCTGCCAAACTCAGTTAGCATCTTTAAAGCGGAAGTACTAGATATACAGCAGGCCTGTGGTGTTCTATTAAATAGCCACGGAAGATACAGGAAGATATCATAACACACAGATAACCAGGCGGCATTGCTAGCCTTGTCATCGCCATAAACTAATTCCACCGTAGTCAACAAACGCAGGAAGGCTTTATGCTCACAGGCAGGTCAACTGTCTATAATTTGGGTTCGCGGTCACAGCAATATTTTCGCCAACGAAAAAGTAAACGAGTTGGCCAAGTTAGGAGCCTGTGTAGACGAATCCGAAGCAGATATAATACAGTGCTTGCTAAAAATGATCAAAAGGGAGCTCAATTCACAATTTGAACAAATAACTCAGAATAGATGAAAATCAATAAACAAATACAAGATAGCGAAGCAGATATGCAATAATATGGCAAGACAAGCACTAAGGCCTTATAAACTTTCTCTGTGAGTGCCCAGCTCTATGACAAATCTGATATAGAACTCTTAGAATCCATCAGGTATCAAAAATGTCAATCTACAAAAAGCATAGGTCAACAGAAGTTTTGTATCTTTATATATTATAAAGGAATGTACCTAAATTTTCTCTTTAATTTTCGCGGTTGAGTCGTGTGTGTCTGAAGCTTCTTTGAGTATGCTACTCCGGTCTGTTTCAGTAATTACACGATTATTGTCACCCTTGAAAATCTTTTCATAAGTTTCTTTAATTTAAAATAAGCCGGCAATTTTTTTCGATGTCTTGGATTTGATGAAAATTAATTAATATTAACACCACAAAATATTTGCTGATTGTGGATAACAAAGTACTTGTATATATTTGTATACTTATATTTCGTGCTGCTAATATGATGACGCGCAGTGTATATGGATTTACTTAAAATTAGTGAAATTCGAAAAATATTCTCTTAGCTCAAGCTGATGGTTCATTTCGACTCACCCCAGTGTATTTTTACGTCAATTTACATTTCTGCAATTTAAAGAAAATTTTACAATTTCTAAAATAATTTAAAATCTGGCTTTCGCATGTACATTAATGCTAAATGAGGTCGATCGCTCCGTAGTTTTCAGTACTACGAAAGTACACTAACTCAATGCACTCACATACATACATATATACTAATATACAAAACGGGCACACATATTCATACATATACATACATATCTCTGTATACAGTTATTTTGCTTGCGTTATGACGACTGACCGTTAATTTGTGCGCAACTCGTTCACTATTTAATTGAATTCAATTGGCGCATTGGAACGCAATCGATTTGTGAAGTCAGCGTGCAAAGAGAAAAAAACACTTCACTTGTGGCAAACTGAGCGTTCCATGCAAGCTGCCTTCATTGTAAGTATGTATGTATGTATATGTGGTTCTATTTGAATAAGTTTGCATGTAAAAATATTCATACTTACTTATGTACATACATATCTTTATTGTTTATATGCAATGTCGCTGGCAAGGAAAACTTTCGCAAAGGCGCTTCTCACTTGGCATTTACGCTTGCACTTCGATTACTTTGATTGCGAGCGTATAAAAATAGCATTTATCCATTTTGTTTCTTACTGTTGCTTGCTGTCGTCGATCGAAGACTTTGCAATTGAAGATTTCATTTGAGTAATTGCTTATACAAACAACTGACACACGTAACCATAAACTGCTAAACTGATGTATTTACGCAGAAGAATAATAAACAAGCACATCTACATATTTATTTATATATTCATATACATGTATGTATGCATGTACTATATGTATGTAAGCGTAAGTGTATTTAATAAATGATGACAATTGCAGAGATCGAATTAAAGTAAACACCACGCAAAATCATATACTTGTACATATGTAAGTATAAATCTTGCTGACAAGCATGACAACTCAACGCAAGGCAACACAACAAACGCTTGCTTACGAGATGGGTGCCAAGATCGTCGGCGCTGTCAATTTGCCAACATATAAATAATGGACAAGATGACATCTTGGCGATAATGTCATCAAATGGTAGTACCGCTTGACGCTTGTGTACCACTCATGTAGGCACAGCAAAATGCCACCCATTCGTACATGCATAAAGTCTGTATGTAGCCGAGAACGCAAGTGGTTAAATCAGCGCACGTGGAACAGTAAATATGATTAGAACTATGTAAGTGTGTGTGCCGGCGGGTTGGTGTTGTTTCGAGTCAAAAGAAAACATCTGAGTGCCGAAAATCAGAAACGGCGATAAGCGAGTGGCATCCGCTATATATACATATGTATACGTATGCATATTCATATATATGTATGTGTGATTGGCGCTATGCGCACGCATAGCACTAACTCGTGGTTGCCCAGTGGTAGGTGTGAACCTGATTGGTGAGATTTTCAGTGTGCTCGACGAAGAATCACATTCACACAAGTTTTCGTACATATAATTAACGAGGCGCTAATCGTTGGGTAGTTTTTATTAGTGTATATCTGGTATGTGTGTTTATTGTATACACATACATACATAAATCATAGCGTGGGAATATACAGTTGCGTATAAAATGATAGCAAGTTGTGAACAATTCTTATTGACTTTTTAAAGGCAATTTCAATTTTTCAGCGAAGTATTTAATTATGCTAAATAGGTATGTTTTTTTAAAATATATTTTAATTAAAAATACGCTAAGATTTATTTAAATTTTTAAAGCTTCATGAAAAAAACTAACTTTTTGTGAATGACTGTATTGGTTCACAATTTCAAATGCAAGTTTTTTTTTAATAAAAACAAAATATAGTTAAAGATAATATTCTAATTAACTTTTATTAGAATGCAATTGAACAATAATAATTTTTTTCTTCTCTGCTAACATATAAATAAATAATTCTTCTAAAGTATGGCTTTGTATGTTCATCTGCATATTACTGAAAAACCTTACTCTTTTAATATTCCTCTTAGTTTTACTTGTGTTTTACTTTTGTTTTGTTTTGCTACCCTATTACAAAATATGTATTAAATTGATGACTTGTCGAATATATTCAATTTAACGAGCATTTTGTTTTACTTCTCTTCCTGCTTTGTTCGAAAATGTTAATTTCAGCTTCTCAGGCATAATAATTAGATGTTAATATTACTCAGAAACCGACCGACATTCCGAAAAATATATGCACAAACCTATATATCTATGGTATCTTCTTAAACACAATTATTATATCATGTTACCTGCTTAATTCTTATTTAAACTTAAAATAAAATAGTTGACTGAACTAACTTAAATATAACGGAAACATTTAACGTAAATCAAGAATTAAAGAAATTTTAATTTTTATCATTTTTATTTGAACGTTGCTATTAATACGCGCATGACTGTACGCTGATAAAATATTTGTTTTTAATAAAACATACTCACTGCATACCTGCTTGTGTATATATATTTTTTTTTATTGCATTTTTCTACTTTAATTAGTGCACAATTGGCCACTCATAACAACAAACATACATATAATATTTATGTATTGTACATACTTGTTCATACGCTGTTACGCTTCTGTGTGGCTCTGATCAAGTGTCTACACAGATTTATTTGTTGTTGTAGCTACAAACAATGCACTTATATACATACGTATGTATATTTATTTATGTTTTCACTTGTCACGAGTGCGTTAAGTCTTTTGTTAACAATTTATGTAGTACTTGAACAATTATTAATTGCTACACAATCACAGCGCGCAAATACTGGTAGCATAATAGTTGATATAGTTATCGGTCGTAATTATAAAAATTAATTGTTTTAATTGAATAGCAAACTAAGCTTTTGATTAAAACAAACAATGCATACTTACATATAAAAAATATATAATATATAAATAGAAATATCAGAAAATAAATTTCCTTTGGAAAATTATAACTTTTTATAAGTAAATTGTTTTCGATCCCAGTATAGTATTATAGCGCGAGTTTAAATTTACGATTCTATTTCTAGAACTTAAGCATATTGTAAACTACAATAGACCAGAATTTAACTGCCAACACACCTAACAAATATTGACCAATGATTATTCCCCATAACAGCTGTTTCAATTAATTCCACTTTTTTCTGGTTTAAATAGTAAAACCAATTTTCTACGATACATTTACTTACCGACTGATTGCTTGGATTATTTACAATTATGTTGTTAATTGTTACACACTTGCGTTTCGTTATGAAATTATGTATGTAATTTTTGTGAGTTTGTTGTATTTAATTACGCGCTGCAACGGAAACAGACCTTAATTTAGAGTATTGCATTACAAAATACTACAAAAATATTAATAACGTATGAATATTGTTTACTACGCCGATATTCTGCGATATTCTGGAAAAATACACAAGATGTGGGAGACGAAAGCAAAAACTTTGAAAACATTTATGACTATAGTGGCTTCTGGTTCATGGAAAATATAATTTACTATTGTGAGAATATTGAATTGTAGTGGCGAAAGTTGGCTTTTATGGTCTTACACTCTTAACTAACATTCTGTTCCAACGACAGTCGGCCTTTTATACGGCCAAGGATTGACAACTCGGCAGCATTCTTAAAAACGTTTTGGGAAATGTTTTCTGCCGCTATAACCACTTACCAACATTCTCGCATACACATACTCTTCTGACGTTCTGAGATTTTAAAGGTGTTTTATGAGTTAAAAGCATGTTTTACGACTTTATATTGATTAAGTGTGGTGGAAATGTTTTTGCAGCAATATAATATTTTAGTCCTAACACGATTTTATCGGTTATAATTGGAGGGTACAGAGGTTTATGTAATTTAAATGAGCTGTTTGGTTGATTGGTTGAAAGTGAAGATTGCAGAGTCATCGTTAGGCTCGTCAAGTTCACCAGTGTACCCCAATTATTTCCATTCATACATTGTAGCAACCCCTTTTCTAATACATATATGTATGTATATACAGGTCTACTACTTAGTTAAATTATTTATATGTACCATATATATATATATATATATATATACATATGTGGCTAAGGGTGTCCAAAATATCCCCAAGTTGTTTTTTTTTCTCCCTAAAGTTTTAGTTTTTGCCTTAAAAACAAGTATCCAATGTAAACAAACTTTGTATCTTCAATTTAAACCGTGCCTAAATTATATTTCTTTTCCCATATATAAAACATGGGATTTTTTAATATTTTGCATTGAGGCAGCAAATCTACAAGTTTCAAGAAAATATATTTTGAGTTCCTCTCTACAAAAAAGGTCTTAACGATTTTTTCTTAAAAATATTCCTCTCTTACTTTAACGTGAAGGTTCTCCGCCTTACATTTTTTGTACCCACCCTAATATATATATTATACATATATAATAAAATGAATTGATATTATATTATGTTTATTTAGAACCTTACTAGTAGCCTTTGCAAATATAAAGCACATTTAATAAAATTAAATTTAATTATGAAACAATATAAACGCGTTATATATTTAAAGTATCCAGTTATAATTTATTTTAAAAAAATGGGGTGAGGTTTATTGCTGCACACCTACACACACATATTCATGCTTGTATGTGCATTATACAGTTCGTACAGTGTGTACGAAAAAAATGGATCATTTTTCAAACGATCATATCACCGATTTCATGACATTCGCTTTTGAAGTTTACACTTATATTGGCTCAGCGCAAAAACAAAAAAAAAAAAAAAGAAAAGCAAAAAGTAAGTTAGCTTGCATAAATTTAGCGCGCAGTGTTCTCTTCTCAGCGAGTTGCACAATTCAAACAGGTGTTTCAACGCGTTTATTAATAACCGAACTTTCGCGAACGCTTGCACATGTGGATGTGTGTGCATGTAAGCGCATACCATATCTTTTGTTTCGGAGCAGTTTTCGAAAAGCTTGACGAATTCTTTATACCACAAAAAAGTGAATGCGACAAAGAGGTATGAAACTAAACGTAAACTAACGTAAACAGAGAAGGTAAATGTTTTTGTTGTTGTTTCAATTTACCTGCCCAGGATGCTGCAATGCACACTCTTTGTTATTTTTATTGCTTGGTGTTGAAATGAAAAAACAACAACGGTTAAATCACAAAACAGTTAGTCACAACAACTCTTATATTCAAATGCGCGCTTAGGTACCGTTGCACAAACGTTTTATACTTATTAGCTATTAGGCTAGCTGCCGAGATCTATAAGCGTTTTGCTGATGCTTTTTCTTGCGCTTCGCTTCTTTTGTCTTATTTACTTATGTTATTCTTGAGCAACTTAAAAACCGTACGTCCGGTTGAACGCCCGATGCGCAACTGAAACGCCTAAAATGATCGTCGGCGAACGACAGAACTTAGAACAGTAAGATTTACATACAACTTGTATATAAAAACAACAAGAAGTAAGAACACAAGCGACCAGCTCGCTGCATAAGTATATTTATATGCATGAATGAAAGTCAGTAAAGCGAGCGAGCGAATGTGTATGGATGTGTGTATGCGTGTATGTGTGCAAGTAGGCAGCGTCATTTTAGGCAGCCTGTTCAGTTGTTCGGAGTGGTCAGCGCTGTCGTCGGCCGGAGTAGCTTTAAAGCGACACAGATCCAGACACACATACACGCATACATACACTCTTCGGCAATGCTGCTGGATGTTATACACATATGGCTTGGCCGATTTAGTTTTTAGTACCTTTAAGATATTCTTTGTTTATGGCCTCAATCAACTGCTGACACATCACGCCGGAATGAATATGTCCTGTTTCGTGAACAGAAAAAGTTCAGCTAAATATGGCTGAGCGATGACTTGCTTCTCGAGCGTTTTGTAGCTTTGAGCTCCATATTCTCTAATATTATCTTAGAAATGAAAATGTATAAAGTTTACTAAGGAAACAATTTGGTGCTCTTGTGGCCTGCATACGGAGTAGCAATGGTTTGCAAGGACCTGGTGAACTTAGTTTTGTGGTCAAGAAGTATAAAAATTCTAATTTATCTCGTTCGATACATAACGAAATTCATTTCAACCCCCAACCTTCACATGATCTTGTTACTCAATTTAAATTTAAAGACATGCTTTTAGAGAGAACTATTTTTCCTGATTATAAATATTGCAGTTTTTGAGTAGTCTTTGAGTGAAATCTTTTGTATTAGACAAGATATCTTCCGAAATTTTACACGAATTATGGTCGAAGGCAACGTTAAACTCTCCAAAAAAATTATTCAGTTGAGACTACGATAGCATATGGCTGTAATACAAATTCAACGATCAAAATTAAGTTATTGTATGAAACACATTTTTATTTGTTAAGGGTATTAGAGCTTCGGTGCAACCGATTGAACAATTTTTATACTCTTGCAACATGTTTCTACAGAGTATAATAGTTTTGTTCACCTAACCGTTGTTTTTATCACCTAAAAATATTCGCGTTAGATATAGGCTAACCATATACTATATATATATATATATATATATAAATTCTCAGGATCACGATATGAGTTGAATTCCAGGTGTCTGTTTGTCTGTCCGTTCGTCTGTGCAAGCGATAATTACGATATAACGATTTTGTTAAAAACTACTTATGGTAAAGCGCAATATATCAGTAACCAAATGCGGCAGAGGCATTAAATTTTACAACCAGTATGATACAAGAGGGCTTTATAGGAGCTGGGGTCAAACTTGGAAGATAGGCGTGGCACCGCCCACATTTAGATGAAATCACATATTTCCGGACTCACCGGCATATAACATAATCCTGACCTGATTCTATGTCACATTGTGAAAATGGACGGAATTGGACTACAACCACGCCTACATTCCATATAGCATAATTTTAAATTCAATTTCATTCTTCACTTTCCAGTACACAAATCCAACATCAATGAATATATTCAGATAAAACTTTGCACATATAGTGCTTTTGACGCATCCTTGCACGTTGCAAGAGTATAAAATGTTCGGTTACACCCGAACTTAGCACTTCCTTACTTGTTATTGTTCCTTTACATCTTGCGTCAGAGTATCTTAGTTGTTGTTTTGTTAATACAATATTGTTTTAATTTATTCACATAAGGATTGCAATACTTAAATATACAATAGTAGTTACACATTAAGGTGTCATAAAACTATAAGTAAGAACAGAATGGCGCGCGTCGATATTGGAGATGTTATATAAATAAATATATACATACATACTTATTTATAAGTATATAGCATAAATAATATATGCATGTGTCAAGAAGTAATATAATTGTAATTTTGTTAGTTGAGTCAGTCGCCAATAAAAGCGAATAAAAAATAAATTAAATGACATATACAAATATGAATTTAGAAACATGGTTATACATTTAATTGAGCCTTTATTTATTTATTTGTAATAAATCGGTGACGTAAGCACGTTAGCACATATCAATATTATCACATCAACTGCAGCGCTGATGTCTAAGTGGTACGCCCATATTACTAATAAATGTGGTTGGGGTAATTTTCTATGCTAAAAACATATAAAATACCTTCGACCTCTACAACTTACTAAAATGCAAAGTAACGATTCTGCCTCTTAATATGAATCAGAGTGTTAACTATCGTTTGTATTATTTATTATTGTTAATGCTTTTTCTTGTTGAAGCAATCAATAATTATGTTTATTTGCAAAATTATTGCGCTTTTAGATAAAATTATAGTTCTTCAAGCTTTAATGCATCCCTGAAGCTTTTCTAAAATATATATAAGTGATTTGCCCTTAACTGTTTTTCTGCAAAATCCAAAGTCGGTCTAAAAACTAAACAAAAATATACTTTTTTTATTAAAATTTTGAAAATTCAGTTTTTTATTTTGAAGCTGCTCTAACCAACCGAAAAATATTATTCTTGAAAAACTTCGTAAACTGCATATATAGTAAGCCATAACATTATAATTACTTTAATTCAAATTTAACACCGTTTGTGACGCTTCATTAAAGTTACGTAAATGGCACACTTTAATGTTTGCTGCTAATTAGAAACATGAATTAATAACTGAAAATGTGTTATATGCGAAAGCTATGACATAAACATTTAAACAAAGTTATAAAAATATTAAAGTATATATAAACAGTTGGTCGTTAAACGACCGTGACTGCAAAACTGTCTATGTCTTTATACTCGTAATTATTGACAAAAATATACAATAATTCCGCTGAATTTTTTCACAAATTAAAATAAGAGCGTTATTGTGACGATGTGTGTATGGTGTATTCATGAAGAGTGACTGTCACGCGCCGCCAAATAATTGTTTGCAATAAAAAAAAAGCAAATGTGATTAAATTTGGAGCATGGTAGACCATAAAAATATTATTAACAGCATAGAGTGATATTAATTGATTGCAGCGCAATAAAATATAATAAAATAAATTAAAAATTTATAATTTTTTATATTTTTATTAACTATTATTTTCTTCTCAAATACCGTTTTGTATTACAATATTTTTGTTACACTCCCTTACAAATACAATTACATACCTACATTCATTTATGGCATGCGCTGCAATTTCACAAATGTTGCTCATACGCCCCGCTGACCCATGTAGGTTGATGCTCTGTGGTGTTGTAGCATTTTAATTAATCATGCTGTGTCTGTTTCATTAATTCCTTTATTTATTCATGCTTTCTTTATTTATTTTTGTAATTATTCGAATTTCTTGTGTGTTTGTTTTTGCAAACTGGCGGCACTTTTGCACTTATTAGTGTTTAAATAAGCGTTCAAACACCTATATAAAAGTAAACATGTGTATATATTGGTTTGTGTGTGCTTGTAGTATGTATGTATACACAATTTTGCTTGACATAGCGTTTTTTCCAATTGTTAATTTCGCTGCTTGCGTTCATTGTCAAGTGTAAATTAAAAATTTCTGTACACATACCAAACCGACTTTCGCATATGCTTCGATGTATGTGTGCATTAGGCGTGTCCTTATACAAGAAAATGGGATAAAGTGTTTTTGTACTGTGGTCCCTGAGAATAGCTGTTTGAATGCTATAAAGTAACGGGGTCTTTAATAAATAAATATTTTTTATTGAATATTCTTGCATTAATATTAAAAAAATATCTTGAATCTTGAAGGCTTATCCTCAAAGTCCTCAAAACTAATTTCCATATATTTAATATCGTCTTTTTAGTGTTTCTCTGGCATAAACGATGCCTTAATGGCATTTGCTAGTCTTCAACCAATTTTACGAGCAATGACAGCCCTAACATATTACTTATGTAATATTATAATATTTTATAAGCACAAGTTACAACAAAAGGCCTCCGTTATAATATTTTTGCAACTTAATCACAAACTGTTTCTGCAATAATACAAATAATACGTTAAAAAATGCTTCTTATAGTCATGTTACAATAAATAAGGACATCCCTACTATATTTTATAAAACCTCTTATTATAAAAAAATATAGACATTTTACATACAAATTTTTGTTTTGCTATGTTTAGAAATGTCAATATGGTTCTCCCTAGTATAGTTACTGCTTTTAGTCATACAAATTATAGAAATGGGACAAAGACAGCCTTAAAAATTTTGTATAGCCTATTGTGATACAAATTAAAATAAATGTGCAAATGAAAATGCTTATATTTTGTTCTCTAAAACGCTCTACCTTAACAAGTACTAAAAATATAAAATAAGAATACTTATGAATTATATTAACTGCAACTAACATATTGAAATAGAAATATTATACCCTAACTTAGTTTTAGTAGTTCTCTAATATAAATGGTGGGCAATTTGACAAATTAGGTTAACCATAATAATTATTTTATATTTTTTAGTCCCATGTGATATAAATTAAATGTAGTAATGGTATATAAAAACAACGTTTTACCATTTATATACTCTCAGTTAAAAAATTATAAAGAAAATCATTTAATATAATTTTTATATTCCCCAAAAACAGTATAAAATAAAAAAAACATTAACTTTGGTTGCACCGAAGCTATTGTGCCCTTCACAGGTACAATTTTTCTTACATGAACTTGATTTTTATTGGTTAGTTGGTGTAGCAGCTATATATTATAGTGGTCCGATCTGAATAATTTGTTCGGATATTGTACCGTTGCTTTCGATAACAATCCAGGCCAAATTGTGTAAAGACCTGTTATAAAATAAAAAAGCTTTTAATACTGATATTTTAGTGGTAAATTAGAACACTCGTAATAAAAATTAGTTTCAATTTGCATACATATGTACATAATTCAATACTTTATATAAATTGCAAGAATTCATTTAATTGCTGCAGAAATTCGTTTACTTTGTCTAATTAATGACAGTATCGCATAAATGTCAACGGCATAATACACATTTGACATTTTAATTGTTAAAAATTACAACTTTATATCATGCGATAATTGTATCAATTAAATGTGGTAAGTACCCACCAATAATACGGAATGTGACAGCAGCTGACAGGTACTCGTTAAAATTGGAGAGGAAAATATTTTAATATTTCGCCAAGGCAAGTGGGTGAGAAAGGTGATTGTGCTTGATCCTAATTAACTTAAATAAAATTATTATTTATGTAATTAACTAAATTAAGAAACATTATCTTCGTTTCAAGCGTTTTTCGTTTCTGGAAGAAAATGTCTTGCATTAAATACTGTTAATTAACTAAACTAAGAAACATTATTTTCGTTTCAAGCGTTTTTCGATTCTGGCGAGCATAAAATATTTAAATGTCTATTGATAAGAAAGTTATCTAAGATATTGGTAACGTTTTCCGTTTGAGCGATAGACCCACTGTGTAGCCAATCGAGTTGAAAGAAGTATGGACACCAACTTATATTATATAAATTAAAGAAAATTTCTTCAGCGCACGCGTTCGTTCCAATACTAAATTATCAATTACTATAAATAAAATAATTACTTTAAGTAAATGTAATAAACACAAAAGCCTTGTAGTCGGGAAGCGGTCATTCAAGTATATAAATATAAATAATTGTCATTATCTTAAGTGTACAGATAAATAAATACAACTTACTGCTGACTCCAAGGCTTCGTCTAGTAGCACTAGAATAAGACAACGATCGGACCCGATAAGGCATACTAACGTGATATATACATTTGTCTACATTTGTACAGTTGACAATCGTTAGTGAATTATAGATTAGCACCCTCTAAAGTTTCAAAATTTCCACACTGTGCAACTGTGTTTTGACCTCATTTGCCCGCTTGTGGTATAATCTAATTATTAATTATTATCAATTTAATTTGTCACTCTTGCAGCTCGCACTGACTTTGGTTAACTGAAATCAACTTTTATTGCCGTGCAATCAGCGATACTGCTTAAAATTTACCGCCATTAAAATTTAAATCTAATTATAATTTATAATAAATCAAAAAGTGCCAACTTATGGCTAATCTTTTTCGAATTGTGAATTGATTGAAGTGATGTCATATATGGTATGGTCGTATATGACCGTAAATATTTCATGGCACACTTTTTATTTATAGCGTCAACGCTATGACACAATTTGCTCGGAGATTGTTTCGTGCCAAATTTTTATTTTCTTAAAGATATCTGGTCAAATATGTGCTATTTGTAGCAATTTTAAGGCCCAGCAATTTCAGAAATATATATGTAAATGTAAACAAACAGGTCATTGACCTCATAAAATGTAAACAAAAGGTTCATTGCCCCAAATGTAAACATAGGTTGTGGACTTGGCTAAATGTAAACAAAGGGTGTGGACTTCGCTAAATGTAAACAAAAGGGTTAATGACCTCATAAAATGTAAACAAAGGATTCATTGACCTCGGCAAAATGTAAACAAACAGGTTATTGACCTCATAAAATGTAAACAAAGGGTTCATTGCCCCCAAATGTAAACGAAGGTTCTTGACTTGGCTAAATCTAAACATAGGTTGTGGACTTGGCTAAATGTAAACAAAGGCTGTGTACTTCGCTTAATGTAAACAAAAGGGTTAATGACCTCATAAAATGTAAACAAAGGGGTCATTGACTTTGGCAAAATGTAAACAAACAGGTCATTGGTCTTTTAAAATGTAAACAAAAGGTCCATTGCCCCCAAATGTAAACAAAGGTTCTTGACTTGGCTAAATGTAAACATAGGTTGTTGACTTCGCTAAATGTAAAACAAAGGGGTCAATGACCGCATAAAATGTAAACAAAAGGGTAATTTATTTCGGCAAAATGTAATCAAACAGGTCATTGACCACATAATGTAAACAAAGGTTGTGGACTTGGCTACATGTAAACAAAAATGTGAATAATGTTAAGAAAGCTTATGGACTTAGCTAAATGTAAACAGAAGGGTGATTGACGTTAAATTTTGACAATGGGGTCACTTATCCCATAAAATGTAAACGAAAGAGTAATTGTCTCCTTAAAGTGTACACAAAGTTGCCACGTTCTTTTTTTTTCCAGAAACTGCTCATTACTC
Organism: Bactrocera oleae; assembly: GCF_042242935.1. Taxonomy (NCBI): domain Eukaryota; kingdom Metazoa; phylum Arthropoda; class Insecta; order Diptera; family Tephritidae; genus Bactrocera; species Bactrocera oleae. Next base: position 18,052,832 of record NC_091536.1, on the reverse strand, counting down.
AGAACCGCCGATATCGGATCACCATAAGATATAGTTGCCTTGCTAGGTGATCGGTCAAAATCAAGTCCTTGTATGTTCTTTTTGCGTATATTATTGTCCTTTTCACGTTAACGTTTTATCTAGTTTAATATAAGCTTTTGCTACACTTGAAGGTATTTCTTCTGCTGTGATCCTTTCAAGTTGCAAGTTGTTCGGTTACACCCGAACTTAGCTATTACATACTTGTTTATATTTGTTTTTTGCAATGTTGACAGGAAAACTAGCTAAAACCGGTTAGACAGTAAAATACTTTTGACCAAACAATCATGCAACCAACTACAATTGGGTAGATAACCTTAAGATTGCAATAGTGACCATGATTTAGCAACATTAGTTGGATGTTAGCAGCTATGTCAAACTTAACGCAAATTAATAATGAAATGTATTTTTGGGTAAATTTTCGATAAAAGATTCTATGGTTTACTATTTTGGAAGTGTATTTAAATTGTATTATGAAAATATTTAAAGGGTGATTTGTTTGTTTTCGCTATCAGCAATGTTGTTATAATTTTGCATTATTACATACTTACATATGTAAATACATACATATATTGCTGTCAGTTTTATTCGCACCAACCTGCAAATGCTGAGTTCTTAGCTCAATGCGCGAAAGAAAATGCGAAAAAGAGAAATTGTAATTTATATTTTATAAATATCTGCAATTAATTAATAACTTTTTGGGATCACCTAAATGTCCCAAAAATGTTCAGCAAATACCTTTAAAAATAAAAATAAACAACTAATTCTTCTCGTATCTATTTGCCAAAGATTTGTCATTGATGGGCTTGGCTGGGTTGGGCTAGATTTATTTGCTTCATTGCTGTATCTACCCACAAAAGACTGGCTTAAATCGCAGGTGATAATTAATTTACGCTTTCATGCCACTTAAGACAATGCTAATAGTCTAGAGAATTTTTATTTTACCGCTTGAGATATATGAACTTGCTGTTTAGTGTAAATTTTAAATGACAAAGTTCTAATTAATGCTAACCAGCAACAGCGTAGAGTTGCAATATGTTACACTTCTCATTGTCTTGAGCTTCCATTAATTTTTCTCTATAATTTATGATTCTACTACTGATCAACGCTTGAGCGGGTTTCTGATACAGCATTAAATGAATATAGAAATGTAAGTCGATTAAGTCTTGTCAAATCAATTTTATGAGAAACTTGTTCTTGAAAAAAATATGCTCAACAGTTTAGCGTTTCCTGAGAAAGCGAGACAGCTCTTATAAAAACGAAAATGTTTGTAGCATTTTTTCATGATAAGTCTAATTAATATTCCCAGCAGGGGTATCATAAGGTCTAACCACAGAGATTGACGCTGATTCGAAATATCAAGTGTCTCTAAAGTTTTCTTCAGAAAACCAGAAAACCTTGACAGCACTGCGAACGATCTCTTCTTTTTCCAGCGAAAATAATATGACTGGTGTTAACTAATAACTGTTGGAAAAATCATTGTAATATTTTATAGAAATCGTAACTTTAGTACTGCTGTGAAAGACGTTGGCATGTATGCTGAGCGCTTTATTTAAATCCGATCAGATCTTTGACTCAAATTTCATTAGAAGTAAAATATAAAATTACAGAATTATTTTAGCAACAATCTTATATTTGCCGGTAATTAGAAACCCCTGAATGTGCTACATGACAAACACTTTTCATGAAAGTTGCTTCTGAAAGCGCACAAGCGTTTGGCTTTAAACAAGTATGACCCTAATAATTGTCGCATAATATTGAGCCGCACAACACATATCGGAAAAGCATGCTTTTTATATAATTATGGATACATAAGCATATATATATACATATGTCCTTATATGTATATTTAGAAAAATCAATTATTTATCAAGTTCAATTATTATACATCTATCAATGAGAAATGTTAATTGACTTAAAAGTGACAAATAAATATTGATAAAAATCGTTAAATGATATTCAGCCATTCAAATGAAAGTTTCCAACACTTAATTATCGCCACACATATCAATTGATGGCTAAATAAATAAAGTATACATAAGCGCCATGCTGACATTTAAACGTTTGTCTAGGCCATGTCTGATTACCGGACGGAAAATATATAATAATTTACACAAGTGCTTGACTTGAATCGACTTCTCGCATTTAATTTGACAAGTACTCAAATCATATCGATATCTACTCGTACATACATACATATTTACGTTATAATAACACAATGTATTTGCATAAATTATACTTGCATCCTGATGTAAATATGTTAGTTCATTTAGCATTTTATTGTCGCTCATTCTTGCAGTGTGTTGTAACGGGCTGTCAACGGAATTGAGATCAATGCTAAGTGAAGGCTCTAATTGTATTTATTTAGTTGCAATCATTGATCGGAGGCACTTTCTCAGATGTACCATATGTACTTGTACATATGTATGCATGTGTGCGTGTATGTGTAGAGCTCAGCGTTTGTCTATATCTTTTAATTAAATTCGCACCCGATTATTTTTTCCACTGTTCAACAAAATTGTCTCAAATTCTTTGAATAGCGACCATGAAAACTATTTTATTTTGCTTCCAATTGAGCAACTAACGCTTTAAATTTTATTTGTTAGGAAGAAATTAAATAATTGTTAAGTCATCAGATCAGTTTCTTAATTAATTAATTGCTTAATTATTATTTCATTGAAAAAAAAATACCCTATACAATCCTGTGCAGAATCATACCAGCACTGACAACACTCTAACATTCAACAAAAATATTTTTAAGAATATTATTAAGAAATTCCTACTTTTCCAATAAGATCTCTGCAAGTCAACTATACATAGGTTAAATCAGAGAATGTTAATGAATAGAATATTGAATATGAATATTAAAATGAATTAACACTCTCCGCTTAAACTATACCTTAATTACCAGAAAGCGCTACCAGATATTTATCTTAAAGTTAGTATGAAATCTAAAGGGCGAATAGACAATTGTAATCGAAATAATTATGATTTAATTATGTGTTTGTTACCATACTAATTCTTTCATTGGAGAAATATTGATTTAAATTAATACCAGAGAACGTTTATCATAAACAAAATTTATAAAAAATAAATGATAAACGTAAATACTACCGTTACATAGCCAACTGCGTTTAGCGCAACCTGTTGGCGAATGTTTTAGACAAACTGTGATAGCTTTTTGCGACATCTGCTGTGATCCTTAATTCAGCCGATTGCTAATTGTGTACTGTTTTAAGCATACTTTTAGGCACTCATATGGCAGAGAACGTTCTGATTTCTTAATGTCACTAACGGAACATTTGTTAATTTATGAAATAAATATATTTAATTATAGGTTATATTTAAAATTAATTATTTAATATATAGATATACATATATATCTACATACTTAATAATAAGCTACATACTTTAATAATTATTCAAATTACATTTAACATATACAAGTGGGCTTCTAAGCATACTTTTCATTTCTATATATTATATACGTGCATTAAGGTTTTCCTTAAAAATTAAATAAACTTTCAGTCTCATTCTTTTAATTGATTAACTGGCAGTCAAAGATCTCACACAAAAACTTGTGTGGCTTTGGACAAGTTTAAAGTGTGTTACGCTGATGTCAAAGTTCCGGATACCACAATCATCTGAGAAGTCAAAAATTTACCTACCCTAGGCGACAGCATTAAATTGTCTTTAATCGCCACATATTAAATCTACATTAGTAGTATGGAGTTGACTTTAGGACAAATATTTTTTCTACGTTAAGGGAACACTCTAACGCACATACAAATATATGAATCGAATTCTGCTTACAATTATGGCTTAAATATCCGCTTCTCATTTTCCTATTCTTTCTCAAACTTTTCGCTTGGCGTCGCCGCAACTTCCTGTTCCGTTATGGTTTCGAATTGCGAATTTACCAGCCACAGCTCGGATATACTTATCGTTAAAGTATTTTCGTAAAATTCCGATTTCGTACCAAGTGAAGTACGTCGCAAAAGTTCAGCCGAAGAGTTGCGTCGATATGTGTTCGGCGTGGGCACTTTAGCCACGCGCGGTTGCTCCATGTTCCAGAAGGCGCGATTAAGAAAGCAAAGCAGTATACCGGTAACGAGTGCCAAAGAGGCTAACGCTGTGATGGGAATGAAGTTGTGAAATTTAATTGTCACCGCTATAGATGGACCGAAGATAAGCCAAAAGCGACTATGCGTCACCACAGAGTACATCAAAGTTGAACGCTTCTCGGGCGTAACTATTTCACCGGTACACGTAGCGAGTACGGCGAAAGTAACGGCTGTTGCGAATTTCAAAAACATCCAGAAGATCATTTCGAAGCCGACACGTCGACTGGGCTTTACTAGAAATATCGAAGAGCTTATTGAAATGGCTTAATTTCGTGTCTTTATTGTACAACTCACAAGTATTCGGCACTATCCAGATTAGATAGGTAATGACGCCCGCTAAGGATAACAGCTGACCGCACCAAAGCCAACGACGCCTGGTATAGAGTATCAAATAGAGACCCATAAAGATGCCGAGCACCTCGGAGAGACCTGCATATTTGGTTTTAAACTTAATTTCAAGTTATTCTGTTTATTACTCTGTTCTGCAACTTACCCAAACAAACGGTATTGACATGTATGTACTCCGTGCCCATGGTACGGATCATCAACAGTGTTACATTATGTAAAATCATAGCACCGACCCACGCGACGTGCACGCAGCAAATATAGCGACGTTCGGTGGTCTTATCCCAAATGGACCAATAGCTAGGCGCTCTCGTTGCTGCTTGTTGTAGGTGCTTCGCTTGATTCGCCAACTTTTCCTCTAGATCTAGTGGTATGGAACGGTGGTTGAGTGTGGCTGAATTTAGTAGTTGTTCGAGCGCTCGATCAAATTTATTGCGACTTAGCAGCCAGTGTGGTGAATCGGCTATCCATCTGATAAAAGTAGAATTGTAATCTGTAATCTGGCTGGGTCTTACAAAATAATGTAAATTAGAAACGGAGTCCAGAAAAGGATACTGAAAATTATGGCTTAAGGCGGAAAATATGCAAAGGTCCAAGTGTCTTTTGAATGCAGACATATGTATATATGTGTTTACCTATGCACAAATATCAAGATAATCGCCGAAGCCGATATGGCTACATACAAATAACTCCAGCTGTCAAAAAATATTGATATGCCTGGCAGCAGTATAAGTCCAATGCCCCAGAATAACTCGGAAAGCGTGGTGACGATGGTTTTCGCACGTCCGCCTGTAATATCCATTACTAAAGCAGAGCGTAAGAGACATAGTGAATAGCAGATAGCGATAGATTTAATGCGAGCGTTTAACTTACATATAACCTGGCCAGCAGACATGATAACTGTACAGGCGATGGAGGTTAAGCAGCGGAAATAGATGTGTAGTTGGAAATTTGTCACCGAGCCAGTAATGCAGCCACAAAAGACTTGAAAAAACATGCCGATAAGCATTAGACGCCGTGGACTTACACTGTAAAATATAAAAATATTAAATATAATTTATTTAAGGTTGGCAATAATTTACATTAAGAAGCTAGCTACTAAAAAGTGAATTTAATATAAAAAAAATCAGTAAAAAGTTGCACAATAAAAATTCGCTGTAGGGAGGACAAATGTTCTAAAATTAATACACTTTATAGGATATATTATATATATAATATATTACAGGATACCTATATTTTGCCATAAAGTTTGTAACACCAACGTTTTTCTAAAAAAGCATAGTTATATACAGCGGGACTAGCTGAGTCAATTTCGACTTTCCGTCTGTTTGTATATATACAAACCAGTGTCTCAGTTTATGAGATATCGATCTAAAACTTTGCACACGTCCCTAAAAAGTCGCTCATTTGTCAGAACCGCCGATAGCGGGCCACTGTACATATAGCTGTCATACAAACTCATCGATTAAAACCAGGTGCTTGTATGGAAAATTTTTTTTGAGAAGATATCTTCACGAAATTTTACATTTTGTCGAAAGCTTGAATCATAAGTAAAAAAAAGGAATTTCTCTCTTTTTCGAAGTTAGCCGCCTGTTCGGATTTCGAAATTGAGCTTATTGCAAACGACATTTTTTATTGGTTAATTATTGTATGTAAGTGTCGAAAGTGAAAATATGGGCATCAGCCTCGTTTTCCTCTAATTTCAATGGTGTTCGGTTATGCTTATATATAGCGACAGATAGGAGTGCGAATTCAAGAATTTAATATTCCAAAAATACTGTTTTGATTTTTAAAAATATGGTCTAAATGTAACAAAAAAAAAACGTAAAAAATACCGAAAAGTTGGAAGATCAATATAAATATAGTATTTTCCACACTTACAGCAATGTTAAAAAATAAAATCGAGTTTTTCTTCAAAAGTTTGCTGTTTTTAAAAGGATATAAGATCTTGTTACTTGCATATACATATGCTTGCCAATGAAAGAAAAAGGTTATACGTACAAGTACAAATGAGTTTAGTACAAAAGAGAACGTGAATACCTCATTAAAGTGGTATTACGGCTAGCTGTATATACAGCTCTCTCTTCTAATATTCCAATCTACTTCGGCACTGTCTAAGTTTTGGCGATGCAGTTATTGTTATATTCATTGAGATATTTACAAAATCAATATTTGACTTTCTTATCACTCCATTTCTTACTACATTCTATTCAATCGTCATTTAGGTAATATTAATAGCAAATCTCTTTATTTGTTGCAAATAATCAATATTATTAAATAGTTACACATTTCTTTGATAAAATAAAGTATTGATATTGTCAACCAACAAATAAGTGCTAATAAGTGAATATTAGAGTATCATGAAGAACGAAAAGTTTTGTGACAAATGCCCGGCAGCGAAGTCGACTAGTTACAAACTGATTTATAATTGGTAAGAACTGCTAGACCAACTAGTTAGCCAAATGTTACTTTGGCGTGAGCAACAGGTATTTTTTTACATTTTGAACTCCTGCTAAATTCATTTGTCACATTTGGGTCAAATATATACAAAACAAAAATAATAATTCAAACAAGTAGGATAAATCTATCACTTTTTTAATTAGTTCGATTGTAATTAGAAATTTCTATTACAATTGCTTAGGCGAATAGTTATGTACTTAGTGCTTGAGATTGCAAGTAGCTATGTAAGTACATACATGTATACCTCATATATATTTATTAGGGTGGGTCAAAAAAATACCGAATATTCTTTTTCGGTTGGTACTCCTAAAAATAAGTTCTTAAACACCTCTATGAAAATCTTTCCAAGCATGAACTCTTAATTGTAACGGGAAGGTCCTTTGCTTCTTTTGAAGAGCAGTAAACTACTTACAAAACTGTAAGTTTTGCAATTTAAAAAAACTTTTTTTGACTGAGTTAAAAAATTCATAAGAAAAATATATATTCCCTTAAAATAATCTAACTTCAACCATTAATATAATTTTAAACGGGGTTTGCGAATAGACTATTTGGTAGAGCATTCAATTTCCTACAAAATCTATGATACGGGATTTTTTTCAAGCAGTTGGAAGCAATATAGGAATTGTTCTATCTCATAATAAAAAAAATAGAAAACTATTAATGGGAGGACCTTCCCGTTACAATTAAGAACTCATAGTTGGAGAGATTTTCGTAGAGGTGCCTAAGAACACTATTTTACAGAGTACCACGCGAAAAAGTACACGTTTTTCTAACCACCCTAATATTTATATATATGCTTTTTGTAAATAATTTTACATTTTACGTACGTAAAGTCTCCGCGCTAATTAAGTGCAAAACCAGAAAATTCTTAAAATAAATTGATTTAAAATCGCACTTAACTGCTTCAGCGCATGACGCGCCACCAGCCCACCGATGAATGCGCCCAAACCATGAAACGACTGCGTCACCGATATCAACAACTGACGCGAACACACCAAATCGAATTGCGACACCAACGATATGTAATCGGAATTATGCTCGAAATGTTCGCAGGGCAACACATTCACCTTCAACTTTAACGAACCATCCGCCTGGCGCACCACATCCGGCTGCTCGAACGGATTCGTATAGTTGGCATGACTGGCGACGAAATCGCGTTGCAATTGCTCCTCGTAAATATTGCACGCATCCAAATAGAAGCGCCGATCGGTGCCGCGTTCATCCGACACCGGATGTGACATGCGCACCCAGGCGGGCGTGTTGTCTGTCGACGGACCGCTGCTAAGATTCATAAGCGCCGGTGGACGACAATAGTAGTCGCCCTTCTTCGGTGTAGGCGCGGTGTAGATAATGCAAGCCATGAACCAGGCGGAGGGTATTTTGCAAAGGAAGATCAACAGTATGGTGCGCAACTGCCAGTGACCGAAGTTACCGCACACTTGTTGCACGATGTCGGGAGGCGGCGGCTGCGGCGCAATCGAACTGACTATGGATGGCGCTGAGTTGTTATGGTGGTTGTTAGCTGTAGTTGTAGTATTGTTGTCACTTGTGTCGTTTAGCGTTAAGATTACAGGCGTAACCGTACATGCGTTTACTGTTGTATTGTTCACTTTTTCCTGCATCTCAAACGCAGACATTTTAAGCGGAATGTTCCGTTCTTATATGTGTTTATTCTATCGTTGACCGATTCGTACGAGTTACTTCCGCTAACTGGACCGCACAACTGTTATGTGATTCGGTTTACTGGTAAGCTTCTACCAACTTCTACAATTCGCCGCAATTTGTGCGCTGAGCTTCTGCGTACTCTGCGTCGTTGTGACAATTGATTATGTCCACTCAATGTTGATACCTATAATTAGTAGTGTCGCCCACCCCAGAAAAAAAATTGTGTGAATTGAATCTGTGACGATTGTGTGGAATATAAAATGCGCCGAGTATAAATTATTGGAAGATTTGCACAATGTCGATCAAGTTTATTTTTATTATATTTATTTATGCTAAATCTGTATTTGATATATTATTTATTCATATATCTGAATATGTATATATATGTATATAAATCATGAGATAGTTTTTTGTGTGCTCAGCTAATAATATTTTACACCCGTTGTTTACACTTATGAGTCCTCAATTTATGGTTTATTTTAGATTAATTAGTGTAGGATTAGGGTCAGAGTAGAGACAGGTAAGTACAAGTATACTGTGAAACTTTGGGTACGTAACGGTTAGGCTGGATCACTTAATATCTCGAACGATCTTGTAGAGATAATAATATTTCTACTGAAAGCCAAGAGAAAATGAATAAGTTATTAAAAAATGCATGTCAACGAGCCTTTACTAGCCTTCAGTAAAAAATGTGTCACCGACAATTGCATATTAGTGTATCTATCTTATAAGAATATTTTTTGGATAAATATTTTTATAAAGCCACATGTGTTTCTTGTTACAAAGCAAAAACATCACACCTTACAAAAAATTGAAATTTCTTAACAGCAGTTATACGAGTTCTTTATATCTATTTACACTACAGCTCAAAGGTCTGATTTGGGTTATAATCGCTTAATTACATTCTACCCCTTTGGTTTAATGACTTAGCCTATATATTTTGGTACCCTTAGTGTAGTGAGGATTCTCTATTTTCTAATGAGTTGTTCTACGTTTTTAAAGTTAAGAAGGAAGCGCAGTCAAACCAGAGGACAAGCGAGATCAAGGGTTACTTGTAGTCAGAGATATGAAATAATTACAGTTTTAAACTATATTTTTTGCCAGTAAATTATTTCATTTTCTAAAAATAAAGACATAGCATTATTAACTAAGGTTTCGAATTGACAGAAATTTGAAAAAACAATTAATAATTTAAAAAGTAATGATGATTTGTGTTGATCCAGTTCCACCACTAATCCTTGGAGATTCATCTAAAATCAATCGAAATGGTGGCTTCTGCATTTTTTCCAGACCTACAGTTGATAAAAAATCGGAATTAAAAAAATCCTTTCATCACGCAGCAGTTTTTCGTGTTTTCAAAAAGTTGTATAACTTTCATTGGTTTCGAGCTACAGTGTTCCAGTTCAAAAAACATAGTTTTGAAGTTGAAGCATTTGAAGTTAACACTCAATTTACATAAAGTAAGCAGCTGCTTTCTTTTTTTCGCTTTCTTTTCCTCTGATAGGCACTGAACATCTTGTAAACGCTTAACTTAATCGAAAAATTATACGAGATCATTTTTGTAGAGCAGTAAATTTCCTACAAAACTATGAGTTTTCCAATTTAAAATTATTTCTTTTCATTGAGTTCTAATTGCATAAGAAAAAAATGCTTTAAAATAAACAAACTTCAACCCTTAATAACTTTTAAACGGTTAGGTTTACGAAAATTCGTAATAGATCTTTTTTATAGAGCGTTAAAATTTCTATAAGAGGAGTAATTTTTATAAGTAGTTGAAAGCGATATTTGAATGATCCTATCTGATAATAAAAAAAAATAGAAAACTTTAAGGCGCAGGACCTTCCCGTTGCAATTAAGCGCTCATACTTGAAGAGACTTTCTTAAGGGCGTCTCGAAACCTATTTTTTAGAGTACCAAGCGAAAAAAATTTTGTTTTTTACCCCCCCTAATATTCAGCTATCTTAATATATAGTGAATTTATAGAAATTAATGAGTTACTAAGATTATATAAATTTTTTATTATAAATACAATAACAAAATTTACAAACTATACTAAATTTTAATATATAATACAAACTCTAAGCAATAAATATATTTAAATTTTTTTCTATTCTATATCAGTTTCAGCTACACACTTACCTGCTGTTTTTCATTTAAATACAAATAAAATATCGAAATACTATAATTTCATAATTTTAATGCTTTATTTTAGTTTTTAAGTTTTTTAGTATTAAATTAAACGTGTATGCATACTTTGTTTTCATTATTATTATTAATTTAATTTA